>NW_007361020.1:660673-836455 GCF_000149035.1 Colletotrichum graminicola M1.001 | reverse complement strand
TAAAAATAAAGTTAAAAACCTTAACTATAAGGTAAATAATCTTAACGCTCTTAATAAGTTTAAGGCTAAGGATTTTAAATAGTTATAAGATTAAGTTACCTTACTTATAAAGACACTTTACCTTTAGTAAGAGATATATACTACTACCTAAAGTGTTATTAGTAATATAAGCTTAAGTAGTAGAAGTAATAAGTAACCTTACTTAGTAAAGAAACTTAGTAGCCTTATAGGCCTATAAGGAAAAAAGCGCTAGGCTAGGGCTATTAACCTAAGTAATAATAATAATAAGTAAATAGTAAGGTTAAAATATAGATAAATAACCTTAAGATATAGGGCTATAATATAAAAGAGATAAGAAATAGTAGCTATTACTTTCTTAATTAGCTTTTAAAGTATTTAGTAAAAGAAGATAAGGTCTTTTTAAGGGGGGGCACTTATTATAAGATAAAGTAGTAAGTGCCTATAGTTAGGAGATAAATAAATAGTAAAGACTAGATACTTAATATATATATAATACGTTATATATATCTTAAGTATATATCCCTTTAGTAAGGTAACCTTTTATAAAAGAAAGGATAACTATAAATATACTTTCTATTTATTACTTATTTTATCTTATATTATTTATTTAGCTTTTTATTTTTTATTTATCTTACTTTACTACTTTACTATTACGCTTTACTTTTACACTATATTACTTTATAATACTACTATAGCCTAGCTTTATCCTGTTAGAACTATAATAGCTACTAGGAAGGCTGTGTTACTTAGTATAGTTATACTAGTACTTTAGTATATACTTACACTTTACTTACTATATAACTACTTAGTAATAAAAGCCTTATTAGCCTTATTAGCCTTACTAGTAGCTATATAGGAATCTAGTATATTAAACCCTCTTAATAGTGTTTTTCCTTATATTATTTTTTTATTAGATTATTATATAGACTATTCTAGTAGTATACTTTAATTAATAGCTATAGTTAGGCCTATTAAGTACTTAATTCTAAATAGCTATAGCTTATTTATACTAGCTATATATTAGTAATATATTAGTAAAGGATTAGTCTATCTAGTATTATTCTAATCTATCTTACCTATACTAGTTTCTTAAGAGAGATAGAAGCTTAAGAATTATAAGATATTTAGCTATAGACACTTAACTAGGTAGGGCTTAATAATAGGTATTAGTGTATTATAAGACTTAAGCTTATAGAGCCCCTTATCTTATTAGGCCTCTGCTGTAATAACTGTATAGTAGGGTAGGGTTACTAAAGCCTTAGTAACTAATTACTAAGACCTATAACTGCTATTATAAATCCTTTTATATATATATAAATTAGCTAGTAAATATATAGTTACTTTATAGTAAATTATTAAGGAATAAGTAGTAAATTAGCGTTACTTTTAGGGGTAACTTTACTAATAATATTATTAGGATTAGCTAGGAATTTCTTAACTAAGAAATAAGGGTTTTTCTCTGTTTCTATAGGATTTTACTATAGTTATATAACATATAAGAGAATTAATTAATTAACTATTATAATCCTTACTATTTAATAGAAATCCTCCTCTTAAGGCTATAGGCAGAGGCTAATAATAAGGTAAGAGGCCTAGGAGGTCACGTGACCTCCTAGTACATAGGCCCCCTTATAACAATATAGATAGGGGATAGGTAATAAGAGAAATAAGGGGAATTTCTAGTATAAAGAAAAAGTTACTAGTGTTATAATATATTTATTATAGATATTAATTAGAGTAACTAGCTAGGCCTACTTACTATAGATTATAGTATTTAATAGCTGCCTATCTAGCTAGCTATAATAGTTACTTTTTCTCTCTTTATATATAATAGGAATTAATAGTTAACCCTTATTATTTATTACTTACCTATTAATATATATAGTTAACTATATTACTAACCTAGTAAAACTAATAATTATCTTTATAACTAGCTAGCTTACTTACTTTAATTATAATCTAAATCTAAATTACTAAAGGCTATAAATTATATACTTAGATATCTTTATTAAATATAGTATCGTTACTTTAAATATAAAGTAATACTAAGTAGTAAAAATAATACATTAAAGGTTACCTTAAATATCTTATTTACTAATAACTTACTAGACTATTATAGCTTATAAGTATATATACTAAAGCTATTTAAAAGGCTTATCTTTTAGTAAGCTAATAAATAAGATATTATAATAATATTAACTACTAAGGCTAAATTATTAGTATTATTATTTACTATAAAGAAGGTACTTTTTACTAGTAAATTAATATAAGAATATTACTAATAGATTAGTAATATAGCGCCTTATAAGGTTATATATAGTGTAGTCCTAGCATAAAGTGCTAGAACTAGTAGATCTTTTAGTCTATTAGGCAAATTAGTACACCACCTAATTCTCTTATAATTATTATAGTACTTTATACTAAGACTACACTATATATAACCTTATAAGGCGCTATATTACTAACCTATTAGTAGTATCCTTATAATTAATTACTATACTAAGTATTTAACTATTAACTTAACTAAAAACTAAATTATTACTTAATAAGTAAGTAGCTACTAAATAGCTACTAACTATTTATATTAGCTATAATAATACTTAGACTATTAGGCTTATTACTAAAAAGCTTATTTAACTATAAATAAGGCTATAATATATAAATATTTATAACTACTAGTTATACTAAGAAGTAGTAATAAATTAAATTACTATTAAATATAAGAAGTTAGCTAAATTAATAACTAATAGATTAATAAAAGTACTTAGTATACTATAATTTACTATATTTATTTCTTAATTAAATATTAGTAACTAATATATATACCTTAAAGTAAATTAATAATAAAAATTAGCTAATAATAAAGTAAAGCTTTACTACTAGATAAAAAAAACTATATAAGATATTAAAAAATAATTAATAAATAAATAGGCTATAAATAAAGCATGTTTAGTATAAGTATTATAGTAATTAATTACTTTACTAATATTAAGAAGGTATATTAAATATAATAAAATTATATATAAATTAGCTAGTAAATATATAGTTACCTTATAACAGATTACTAGGGAATAGGCAGTAAATTAGCCTTACTTTTAGGGGTAACTTTACTAATAATATTACTATAATTAGCCTAAGATTTCCTAACTAAGAAATAGGGGGTTTTCCCTATTCCTATAGGATTTTACTATAGTTATATAACATATAACATAATTAATTAATTAACTATTAAAATCCCTATAATTTAATAACATACTATAGAGGTACACGTTAAAAGTTATAATCTATAGTGCTAAGACTACCCCCTAACTACCTAACCTACTTTATATATTTCTAGCTAATTAGAGTAATAGGATTTATCTGCTTTCTTAGGGCCCTTATAAAAGTAATTTCACTATAATAACTATTATAATAACTATTATAATAATAACTATTATAACTATCTATTATAACTACTTTATACTACTATTATAGCCTATATTAACCCCTACTTATAGGTATTAATTCTTACCCTTTAAAGCTATATTAGTAGTAAATTAGCTAATAAGGTTATAAAGGCTCTTAATATACCTAAAGTTATAGTTAATAAGATTCTTATACGTATAAAAAAGCATAGCTTTAACCCCTCTGCTCCTACTTTCTTTATCCTTCCTAAATACGTTAAAGATACCCCTTAAGCTAGCTAGCTAAAGAAGGTAACACCTATAGTAGAAAAGCTTATTATTAAAAAGGTTTACTATAACTAATATAGTAGGGAAAAGATATATACTAATATAGCTAGTAAGCTATAAAAAGAGCTTAATATAAATATTTTAGCCTTAATAGTCTACTAAATCCTCTAGTAATATAGGTTTAAAAAGTCTAAACTAATAAGGAAGCCTAGCTTAATAGCTTAAATAAAGCAAGAGAGGCTTTCTTAGTGTCTAGTATATTACTACTAGTTACTTAAAGATTAAAAAAAGGTTATTTAGTCTAATAAAATATTAGTAGTCTTAGGCTATTACTATAGTAGCTACTATTTATAGTAATAAGTATATAAGGGGCCCCTATGGAGATGTATTTAGAGCATTGCCATGGACGAAAAGATAAATTTTCTCGAACGGGGCCACGGCGTCCTCCTCCTAAATGTTGACATACAATGTACGGGCTACCTATATAAAGTTATATATTTATACTTAATAAAAAGGTTACTTTAAGTTTATATTTTAAGGTTACTTTATATATAATAAAAAAAGCCTTTCCTACTACTAGTTACCTAAGTTAGCTATAATATAGTAAGAAGCTACTACTAAGGTTAAGAAGTTAAATAAAGATCTAAAGCTAGTTAAGCGCCTTAAATAGGAACTAGAGAAAAAGATAGCCTAGCTATAGCTCTAACAGCTCCCTAGCTACAAACTAACTTTTTACTAGAACACCTATACTAGTAAGTTAGTCTATAAGGGTAACAGAGGAATTAACTAGTACTATTACTATAAGGAGATTCTCCTACCTAAGCTTTTTTTATTTATTACTAATAAGTGCCTACCTAGCACTATTATTTAAGAGGATAAAGCACCTTCTTATAATTACTACTATATCTACTATATATATACTACTTATAATATCTAGAAGCTTATCTAGTGTAGTAATAGCCCTAATCTTAACCCTATTAAGCCTTATTAGCTGTAAATAAAGCGATTTATAATAAGAAAAGGCACCCTAACTAACTAAGCTATAGCTAAATAAGCGTAGCAAGAGTACTAGTAGGCATTACTACAAGAGAAAATCTAGGCATAAATAGAATAAATACTAGCCTATATTAAGGCTATTATTACCCTTAATAGTAGTAATAAGTATAAGGAAGGCCAGCATACTAGTAAGTATTACTTAGAGGTTAAATACAGTAAATAAATCCTATTAGTAGTAACTAGTAATTATTAATAGCAACTAAATAACTCACTTAGCCGTAATATAAAATAGTAGCTGTAATTCACTATAGAGGGCACCCTTATAATTACCCCTGTTAATTAACAGGGGGTGGTCTTAGCACTATGGATCATGACTTTTGACGCGCACCTCCGTACAGGGACCAAGATGGCCCCAACAGACCAGCTACAGCACAAGACAACTTCAATCATACACACACACATTGACCCACCTTTCGGTGACTGTGCCACTTAGGTTTTGTGCACGACTACCTAGGTACAGATACCTACAGGTAGTTTCCTACCTACACCTTCAGCAACTGCTTCGACGTTAGTCAGCGAGTGTATGGACCCCAACCAACTCGGATCTCCTTCCGTCAAAGTATTGCACTTCTACCGACGACATCTCATCATCAGGTACGGATAATCGAGGCCTGTTTCCATTCGCATACTTTTCCCAATAGCCTCCCCGATGACGCCTCGTGCCACATGCCTGCAGCGAGGTCTGTCTGCCTCTCGATCAGCCTGGCATGGCGACAGGACTGCTGGAACTCTTGTGCTGCACCCGCTGACTCACCTCGGCTTCTATTATTTCTCGGCTGTCAGAGGATTGTTGGCATGCAACCAAGAACACACAAACGTTGCCCGAAACGCGTCTCATCTGCAGTAGCGACATTATGTCACCTCGCCCTAGCGTTGCCCCTTTGTAGAACTTTTGATATCGGGAAACCAATGATCTCAGGCTTCGGTCTTGCCCGAACCCTGAAGCGCCCTAAGCCAACTTGGGCAGAGTTGGCCAAGCAGACAGGCTTCTTCTGTCTTGCGAAACAGACAGGATGACTACCACAAAACCGGGTGCCTTGTCAAGCGAGGCCACGAAATCTTAGGTCATCCTCCAGAAGCGGTCAGGCACCATCTATTCCCGTCCCCTTAGCGGCTTCATGCTGCCCCCCTCCCCCTCCACCCAAGACCAATGATTGTAGAGCGGACTTTCGGCATCTCCATGCTCCCTCTGGTGCGTGACGTTTCTCGCCTGTCCTCCGACCGTTTCCGGAGCTTCTGATCACATTGCTCGCGAGGCGGACATAGGACGGGGCTAATATGGGTCTGTCACCGTCGCATATGACTCTTCATGTCGCTCACTCGCAGCGTCGATCAAAGTAGCAGAATTGAAAGCCGGCGTATTACCAATGACGGGACCAACCGTGATTAGCGGACCTTCCGTTCCTCGCCCGGCATAGGACACAAGCGCCGAATGCTCCGAAAACATTCAGAACAATGCGTCTAGATACTGGCGACACCGAGGACATTCCTGTCTTCTATCCCATCCGACGAATCAACATCACGCGGGTGACCTTGAAGCTAGCGAAGGCGGGCAAATGCCCCCCCCCCCCCTGCCACACCGGTCAACTCTCTAGTCGATGTGCATTGGCTGTCCTTATGTCAGGTTCCACATCCCTCCCACGCGAACTTCACCGTCCCCCACCCGACACGAACTTGATGGTCGGAGGTTCTTGCAAAGCGACATTTGCACAGCCTTGAATGCTGACAGAAACACATAGCCTGTGTCTGCTAGCCTACGAAACGCCCTGCCTCGTTCACCTCTTCCGGCCTGAACTGAGACGTATCTTCAGGCAGGCCAGGCTGGTGCTTACTCGGCACGAGTGGTTCCCAGCACTCAGCCCTATACGTACAACCTCTTCCCTGTCCATCGCTTCCTCATTCGTCCTCTTGCCCTTGCGCACCATCTTCTCTTGCCCCCCCCGAGCGCTTCCACCAACGATCCTGCGCCAATCCGTGTAACCAGATCCCGTCGCTCTGGTTTCTGTCCCTGTCCTCTCGCCCGGGGACTCGGGGCCCCAAGCCACGCCCTTGGCCCTTTACAGCCAGAAACGGAAATGAATAAGTCAAAGACACACAACAGGGATGTGACAGCCTACCTATTCTGGTGTCCCAGAGAACTGCTCTCACACGCGTCTCTCTGCCCATGGCCCTGGTCTGCGGCAACCCGGTTCATGGCTCTTGCTCACCTACCCTTGTCGTCGTCGTCTCCCATCCCACCATCTCGTCGCCCAGGTTTCCGGTCTGCCGTAACATGTCGTGTGGACTGCGCATCGATAACAGTAACACAGCCATACAGGTTTACGAGTCGAGGAACGAGCGGTGTCATACTCGCAGTGGCAAGAACGCTAAAGCTTGTTCTTCACATCTCCACACCCTCCCTGTCGTCTTACCCGTGTCATCGCCTTTCACATATGGGGGGAAAAGGGCTGCCTAGAGCTCCGTGGGGGCCATCCCGGAACGACCATCACAAGTCTCATTTCCCATAAGCCATCCTGTCGAAGTACCCTCGCCGGTCCTCCGCGGAGGCTGGGGTGCTCAGACTGTGTCATCATGGTTGTCTGTTCTGTAAGGTAGGGTTGGCTCTTACTCCGAGTCAACGCGATGAGCCTCAACGCCCACGTTCGACGAAGGGGGGGATAGATGCCTCGACGCCTATATAAACACTTGATATATCCCCCTTTGAAACAAGAAATATCATCATCACCACACTCACAGACCAGACAAGCCAAGCATACAACTCTCACATCTACATCCTTTTCACTCATACTTATCCTCTCAACATCATCACTACCACCGCAGCCAACTTAACACCTCCTCATCACTTCACAATGGCCGCCTTCACGCTCATCTTCACCCCTACCACCGCCGTCTACGGACGCTCCGGCTACAACAAGGACGGTGACGACGAGGAGAAGGACAGTGGCCGTTCCGGCTACAACAAAGACGGCAACGACGACGATGAGACCCAGAACAAGGGACGCTCCGGCTACAACAAGGATGGTGACGACGAGGAGGACAAATAAGCGTCTCTCCTCCCCGGGCCGACGCCCTCTCTGACTTTCCACACCGCCGAGGATGGCTCGTTTTCTTGACAACGGCCCTCGGAAGAGCAAACGGCGCCTTGACCGGCGCCTTGACTAGCTGGCCGCATCGCAACATGCGCGCCTCCCATTCAACCAGCATTAGACCGGAGTTTTATCACACCGTGTCGCCACCGCGCAACCCCCCCCCCCCCGGGAGACGCGGAAGCCAGGAGACAATAGTACTGGCGGCGGCTTCTCTTTTCGTTTCCTTCCTCATGCATTGGGCCGGAGTTCAGGATACGCATGCTGGCATGGTAGCATCGCGGTGGATCCCTCGTTTCTTTGAATGATTGGAATTGCATAGGAGGCATGGGTATAGAGTAGAATTGCTTTTTCGCTGGTGGCCTTGTCATCTCACATCCTCCTCCTTTCCCTCTCAAACTCCCCTGGATATTAGATTTCATTAGAAAAGTGACGACTTCGCCGTCCAAGCCCCAATGGTTGTCTAATTACTATTTTCCTACACAAAACCTGTAGCCAAGTGTGTCAGTATGCCGATGAAACAGTGAGAGTGAAAGTCGTTGCACCTACTTTTCGAAGATTACACCAAGGACCTCTTCGACGTCGCCCGACTCGACGCGGCCGGTGATCTTGGCGAGACAGTCTGCCGCGTACCGGAGGTGTTCCGCCGCGAGGACGATATCCGGCTCCTCGCCTTCTTCCTCGGGGTGCGCCACGGCCATGAAGTCGCCCAAGAAGCCGCGGCACTGCTCAAGCAGCTGTGCCTGTCTTGCCGTGACACCCAGCAGATCTTGTTGATCTGTGGGCAGAGACGTCATGCCCGCGAATGACTCAACCAGCTGGTCGATGAGCCTGTGGATGGCACCCGGATCCTTTTGACTTGTGGCCTTGGCCTGCGCCTCGCGGCAAGATATTGTAATGATTTCCGCCCGAGCCATACCCGGGGCGTGGTCAGCTACTTCGCCCCTGAATCGGCCAAGGAGGTCGGAGAAGGTAGACCCATCAACGGCGTCTCGCTTATTCACGACGACGAGGCATGACTGAGCCTCCAACGCGAGCCTCAACGTCTCCGCGTCGTAGTTGATCCGGAAACCCCCGTCGCGCCCCGGCTCCACCGCCGCTAGAACGATGATGATGTCCGATTCCGACGCCTTCTGTTTCGCTCGGCGGATGCCCTCCTCCTCGACGATCCCCAGCGCAGGCTCAGAGAGGTCACCGCCCAGGCTCACGGAGGACTTGGTCCGGATGCCAGCCGTATCTGCAAAGGAGCAGAGGTACCCCCGGATATCGAGGCTTACCTCGACGATGTCCCGCGTGGTGCCCGCCTCCATCGACACAATCGAAGCCTCGCGCCCGACGATCAAATTCATCAGCGAGCTCTTGCCGACGTTGGGCGGGCCGAGAAGGGCGATCCGTATGCCGTTCCGCAGCAGCTCGCTACGCTGACTGGCAGCCTCATGCACTCGAATGCTGTGCCGCATATTGGCTACGAGCGCCGAGACGTTTCTCATCAGTTCCGAAGGCGACTCGTCAAAGTGCTGATCCTCGGCAAAGTCGATGAGGGCCTCGATCTCACCCCGGGCGAGCAGGAGCTGTTCGCGCCAGCTCTCGTAGGTGCGCCCTAGCACGCCCGAGCTACCTCGCACCGCGGCGCGGCGCTGTTGCTCCGTGTCGGCGGAGAGCGTGTCGCCGAGGGACTCGACCTGGGCCAGGTCAAGCCTGTCGTTGAGGAAGGCGCGCTTGGTGAACTCGCCGGGCTCGGCGTACCGAATCAGGCTGTCGGACGGACACTTCGGGATCGCTGCGAGGACCGCCTTGACAGTTGCGGGGCCGCCGTGAACGTGCAGTTCCAGGACGTCTTCTCCGGTAACCGTTCTAGAGCCGGGGAAGTAGAGGACCAGGGCATTTGAGTCTAGGATTGGGCCGTCGTCACCGGCCTGGGCGTCCACGAGTGTCCGGACAGCCGCATAGCGAGGTTTGGGGAGTGGTTTATTCGGACAAAGCCCTTTGTAAACCTGGGCTTGTTTTAGTTGTTTTGACTTTGTTATTATTAGTAGTTAATTGCTTACATCTGCACACCCAGGGCCGGATACGCGTATCACCGCAATTCCGGCCCGGCCTTGTGCTGTTGACAATGCATATATGCTGTCTTCTTCAAAAACAACTTCAGGGGTGGATGCGATGTATCTTGACTGAGTCCGTAGGCCATCCAGATGCGTTGGATGCTGTTGGTGTAAGTGGTATGCAGTGGTCGATCCCCACGACAGCGGCCCCGTTCTGACAAGATAGCGACTTCGACCACTAACACATCTTGCAGCTTGTAAGGAGACGTTTCGGCCGAGGCTCCTCATCAACCGAACAAGGGCAGGCATGGACTAGTAAGACAGATGACAAAACAAGAAGAGAAGGCTCCAGATGAAACTTGCAAAGCTACAGTGCCCATAGTAATGATGGGTTTTACATGAGTGGCGATGACTGGGTTGAAATGTAAAGAGGTTAGTGAAGGGGATGAGAAAGTCGTGATCCAGTTTGGAATCCATGGCATGCTATTGGCCAGTCGGACCGCTTTGCACCCGATCTTATCGCGATAAGACCCCTGCAGCCTATGAAGGAAGAAAAAAAAAGATTTTGGACTGCTAGAAAGGAAAACCAGCGCCCCGCCGCCTCACATTTTCCTCTCGAGCTCATAGTACTCGATTGCGGCAGGGCCTTTTTACAACTTACATCTCGTCCCAAATTTCGCCATTACCGTCACAATGGCATCCGACGAGATTATCTGGTGAGAAATTGTCCTTCCGCCACTCAAATCAGCGTCAGTGCTAACATGATCAGGCAAATTATCAACCAGCAGTTCTGCAGCTTCAAACTCTCCACAACCAAGAAGCAGACGTTTTGCAGAAACGAAAACAATGTCACGGGTCTCTGCAATCGACAGTCGTGCCCGCTGGCAAACTCCCGCTATGCCACCGTTCGACGAGCCCCGAACAAGGACACGCTGTACCTCTACATGAAGACGGTTGAGCGCGCACACATGCCCTCGAAGCTATGGGAGCGCATCAAGCTGCCGAACAACTATGCCAAGGCTCTGGAGATGTTGGACGAGAAGCTCATCTACTGGCCCAAGTTCCTCATCCACAAGTGCAAGCAGCGTCTCACCCGTCTGACGCAAGTCAACATTCGCATGCGAAAGATCGCCGCCGAGGAGGAGCGCATGGGCGAAAAGCTGGTACCGAAGATGGCGCCTAAGATCCGGCGCCGTGAGGAGGCCAGAGAGCGTAAGGCAGAGGCTGCAGCGAAGTTGGAGCGCACCATTGAGCGTGAGCTTGTTGAGAGATTACGTTCCGGCGCCTACGGCGACCAACCCCTCAACGTCAGCGAGTCGATCTGGAGAAAGGTTCTCAACTCCATGGAGAAGGAGGGCGAGGGCAAGCGCGACAAGGACATGGACACGGGCATCGATTCGGAAGAGGAGGGCGAGGAGGAGGAAGAAGACGAGGACGACCTGGAGAAGGAGGTCGAGTACGTGTCCGACATCGAGGAGAGCGACGAGGAGCTCGAAGACATTGAAGACTGGCTCGAGAGCGACGATGACGAGGCCGAGGACGATGACGAGGAGGAAGATTCCGAGGACAGCGATGAGGAGGCTGCCCGCAAGGCTGGCGACAAGCGGAAGCGCGGCCGCGCGGTCAAGATGAACCAGAAGAGGCTCAAGCAGAAGCAGACCGAGGAGCGGCCCAAGATCGCGGAGGAGTTGACCTGGTAATAGAAAGGCTCGGATGAATTCCTACAGGCGTCTGGCGCGGGTACCTTCACGGCTGGCTACGGAACGGAAAATCGAAACTTGGGGGCATCGCGCATACCACTGCATGTTGTGATATACTATCAAAAGCTTTCAATGTTGCCGAAATACTGTTTGCATGCGAATTTCATTTTCATGTGTCTATATACTTTTGCGGGCGCCTAATGATTCGTTGGTGATATCTGTTCCGGGACCATGGAAAACCAACTCCATCCCCACCCAGAACACATGGTGTCTCTGGTGGTCATCTACAACCGGAGGTTGAAAGGCAAGGTTTGCGCTTCCCGAAGCGGCCATGATCCATGCTCACACCGAAAAGTTGCTAGGGCCGGGGGGCGTCGGTGAAGAAGCCGTGGCACCTCTATTAGTGCAAGTCCTTTTAGAACAATGCGGGTAGGCCCACCCCCCCCCCCCCCCCCCCACCGCCATGCATTGTTCCGCTGGGCCACAAGTGTCGGACCCAGGCCGCTTTCATTCTCATTATCCAAGACCGTCTTATGTGAAACGGACCACTCCAAATAACCCTCCAGAATTAAAGCAGCCCGACGGAATCGATTCTTGGGTTCAATCTACTCCTTTTCCGTCCTATTACTACAAAAAGAAAAGAAAGAAAAAACCCACCTGCCAGCAAGCGGCCGACTTTATCCCACGAACTCCCGACTAGAAGCTTTCGCGCCCGACCGGAGCAGAGCTCTTTGCCCCAACCCAACCCGTTCGACAGACACCGTCGGAGACCACCTCTGCCCCGCAGGATCCTCGCGACAAGGAGCAAAGCACAATGTCATCTTGGTACTCGAGGATCCTCACCAACACCACCTCTCAGATCTCGAACCTGCAGAGTCGATTGTTGCAGAGCGAAAACGACGGCGACACGGATGACGACACCCACGTCTGCAGAGTCCTGAGAGGTTACTACACAGAGAAAGGCCGGCCCTTCCCAGGCTGGCTTCCGCCCGACCCAAAGGCACCGCCCCCAGTAACTCCGGTCTATGCTCAGCCAGCTCAGCAAGTCGGTTCGCGTTATGGCGGTCTACAACAACCACAGCAAGCCGGCCCTACCACGGGGTTGAGTTCGCTCTGGGATAACAACGCGGCTGCACAGCCTAGACAAGATTCCATGAGCCTGCGACAGGGTCGCGGAGCCCCGCCGCCGATGCGAGGTGGAGAGCAGCAGCCCACGCGATTGAGCCCCTTTGCACGCGCTGGCGACTCTGGACGAGAGGAGGTGCAGGCTCGGCCTCTCCCCAGCCAGCGAGCGGGTAGCTACCAACAAAGTGCGGCTTATGGAAGAGACACGACGAGCACACCGCCGGGCAGCTCGGCAGGCGGATCAGCACAGGATCGACTTAAGCAGCGACTTTGGGGAGGTGCGAGGACAGCCAGTCCAGCGTCAGGGGCAGGAGGCCAAGGGCCATTCCAACCACCGTCAGGCAGAGGAGGAGGCGGAGGCGGCGGCAGTGGTGATTACGAGGACCGATTTGCTCCTGGCGGGATGTACGATGGAGGAAATGATTATGGCAGTGGTGGTGGTGGTGGCGGTGGTGGGCGACCAGGGCTGCCTAACGGGCCGCGGCGGCAAGGTCTCCCGAGCGGTCCTCGGATGAGATGAGGTGATACACGAGAAGGGTTATGGATACTTGTGTGCGAAAGACGGGAGAGGGGCATATCGGTGACGCCGTGGAGCTGCTCGGGAGCTCACCTTTGCGATGCGGACATGTGCGACCAGGTGCTTGGCGGGACCAAACGCAAACCATCAAGCTCGTGCGAGGATCTGCAGGCCATACCTCGCCATCCAGGGACGCGGATACGGATGATGCCGAAATATATGTCGTTCGGAAGGTCCATAGGGAGATAACACCTAATAGCCACGCATTTGCGACTTAATACGTACCCAGGTGATGACGGGCTGTGTTCACCTCCAGCGCAGGTAGCAAGTTAACAAGTCGGACACGGCTTTTATTTTCCATTATCTGATGAACAAGTATGTCTGATTCAGCAGGATAGTATATAAACAACAAGTCACTGTAACCCAGAAACCCCACCAGTAGTCTGCTACGTTTCCGAAGACCGAATGTCGAGTTTTGGCGATGAAGCGAGTTGCTTGCGCGTGCGAACGCGCAACAGCCTCCGGATGGTTAGCCGCAGGCGTGAATGACGACGCATGCATGCTGCAGATGACATGGTTCGTCTCGAAGCTCCGGGTAGCTGTACCGCTAATAAGCGCCAAAGGATGCCTAACGAATGGTACAGATACAGGACCCCCCTCCGATACAAGGGTGCAAGCTTTCGTAGCGGGGTGGCCACGCCCCCCTCGGGAGGCGTTGATGACCGCGTAGCACCTTGCCCCCCCCCTCCGACATCCCATGATACCTAGCCACAGTTCGCTCACATCCCACCTCCCCAGAACCTTTTGTGTTTCCCTCTGCAACTGCATCTTTACAAGAAACTCTGTCGGGCCGCATCCGATATTGTTTGTTTCTCTGAATAGACTCATCAAAGACAACAGGCCTGGGAGCCTTGCCCTCCCCCTACCTACATTACCCCTACGCTCTGCCTTACATCATCACCGAGGCACTGCACGATGACCTCAGACTCGGATCCCCCGCCATCGGCGAGCGCTCCACTGCCAGCACGACCTCGTTCACCCTCGGGCAGCTTTTACGCCCTGAGCGACGACGAGGAAGGGGACTACGACACGATCACACACACAGATACCGGTCGGGGCGTTAAACTCCTTTTTTCCAAGAGCAAGGTGAGCCGCGAAAACTACTGTCGCCACCCCCATTAGATTTGGGAACTGACGGGGCTTCACTGCGCAGGTTTACGTGCATCCCACGCCTTCGGCGAAAGATAATATCCCCGGTTACATCGCTCTTCTCCAACAAAAAGCAGGCCATAATGGTCGTCCGGCCTCCCCTTCGTCAGTAGACTCGCAGAACCCAAGCGCCTCCGATCTGCTCCTGGCATGGCTCCCCGAGTCGTCCCTAGGCGAATCCGAGAGCATCTACGTCAAGGTCGACCTTAGCGAAGCGGAGTCGCCTCCGAAGCAATCATATCTTGTACCACCCCCACCGACCGTCACATCTCACCGCGGCTCTGTCGGCACTTATGCGTTCGCCATCCCAGTCAGCGCAATCTACTCGCTTCTCGTAAGACCGCCGAGTCTTGGCTGGTGGTTTGGCTCTTTGATTATCAACTCGAGGGCGGGCGACAGCTTCCCTGCACTGTTCTTCCACGACAATGAATGTCAAAGCACAATCCTGAAGAGGAAGAGGCGGACCAGGGACAACTTTGACCCGTTCGGCGATCGAGGGGAGATGTTCTGGGGCGGCGACGAAGTCTTACGCTGGTTGCGGCGCTACGTCCCTATTGAGAGATCCGGAGCGGAACCCAACATCTATCTGGTAGACCCGTCAAAGGAGGACAGCGAGGCCTTCAGCGGCAAGCTTACTTCCAGTACGGCCCAGGTTGGCTTGAAAGATGGAACGGGGACTCGCGCTGGCGGCGCCGGCCCCAGTGGCGACGCGCAGATGGATCCTTTTGTGAAGTTTGTGAAGGAGACGGGTTGGAACATTATGGAGAAATTCAGCAAGGTGACCACCTTCACACGACGGGCCGCGCAAGATGTTATGCAAAACCCGAATGTCCCCCCGCAAGTCAGGAGGCTCCTGCGCAACCCCGAGGTGCAGACGCTTCAGGATGAATTCGACAGTGCGAGGATATATCTCGCGCGCTGGGCCATGGGAATCGCTGAGCAGAGCGAGCGGGATCGGAGTCAGAGAATATGGACGGCTAGGGAGGTCCTAGAGCTCGAGGATACCGATGTCGGAGAGTTCGAGCTCTTGGACGGGAGCAGCACCATGTCATTGGAGGACAGGAGGAAACCAGTGACGCTGAAAGAGTGGAATACCTTCTTTGATCAGCGGACCGGACGACTCTCAGTCACTGTGGATGAGGTCAAGGAAAGGGTCTTTCACGGCGGCCTTGACCCAGACGATGGAGTGCGAAAGGAGGCATGGTTGTTTCTGCTCGGGGTCCATGACTGGTACAGCACATCCGAGGAGCGGAAGGCTCAGATTGCGTCACTTAGGAACGAGTATGTCAAGTTGAAGGGGGCATGGTGGGAGAGGCTTGTAGACCTTGGTGGTGAAGGCGAGCAGGGAGAGTGGTGGCGTGAACAACGTGGCCGTATTGGTAGGTTTTCCGACGAACGACTTGATGATGATTTTGTGCTAATACTGTTGCAGAGAAAGACGTTCATCGAACAGACAGAAATGTTCCTATCTTTTCTGGAGAAGACATTCCGCATCCAGACCCCGAATCTCCCTTTTCCGAGGTTGGCACCAATGTCCACCTGGAGCAGATGAAGGACATGCTTCTTACGTACAACGAGTACAACAAGGATCTCGGCTACGTGCAGGGCATGTCCGATCTCCTGGCCCCCATCTACGCCGTTATGCAGGACGATGCAATCGCCTTCTGGGGCTTCCAGCACTTCATGGACCGTATGGAGCGCAACTTCTTGCGCGACCAGTCAGGAATGCGGTCACAACTGCTCACCCTTGATCACCTCGTCCAGTTCATGGACCCGAAGCTTTACGCGCACCTGCAGTCCGCGGACAGCACCAACTTTTTCTTCTTCTTCCGCATGCTACTCGTCTGGTACAAGCGAGAGTTCGAGTGGATGGACGTCTTGCGCCTTTGGGAGATTCTCTGGACGGACTATTTGAGCAGCAGCTTCCACTTGTTTGTCGCATTAGCAATCCTAGAGAAGCACCGGGACGTCATCATGACCCACCTGCAGCATTTCGATGAGGTTCTCAAATATGGTATGTTTCTCGGCACTTTGGCTTACAGCTACAGACGCTGACAATGCACAGTCAACGAACTTTCCAACACAATGGACCTTGACTCAACTTTGATTCGCGCCGAAGCGCTATTCCGCCGTTTCCAGCGGCTGGTGGAAGCAGTTGATAAGAAGGGTAACTTTCCTGGGCCACGACTCCGAGATCCCGGCTCTCCCTCCAAATCGTCATCATCCGACCAGGCCGACAAGGACCCGAAGCAAGGCCAGAGCAGTGCCGGACCAGCGTCCCCACGCAAAGATACGGGCAAGGCGCCTGAGGGGCCGCAGGTGAAGAAGATCATCACACCAGAATTGAGAGAGCTGGTCAGCCGCAAGGTTGTAGTACTTCCACGCAAGGAGGTAGCGAAGAAGGGGGACGGCCCAGGGAGATCATGACTAGCACAACAATCACGACAAAACGGATGAAAGGTTTGGCTTTACGAAGCTTAGGAACGAAAACGTGTTGGTACGCATTTGGGGATAATAAGGGCGGGCGTCTAGGTGTCTTTCTAAATAGTTATTTGGAAGAAAACAAACACGCGACAACGTGTATGATGCAACCCTCAAGAAAAGCCTCGCCCTTCATCGGCTTTCCAAGGCCTAGAAGACCCATCGGTGACTCTTATACGTCCGGCATAAAAAAGATGGGGTGGAATATCCTACGGGTGACGCCAGAAGGACAAGGGGGCGCGGAGACCCTGCTCTGTCCCCGGATGCATCTTCCTGTCAGGGACACCCGTACTCGGTACAAGTCTACTGTTGAGCCGTCAAGGCAGCCGACTGTTGGGCCCTGTCGCTCTTCCACACGCCGGCTCTTGATCTAAAGCTCTAGATGCGTGTCTAGTCGGTTTTGGCAACGATGCGGTCAGATTTTGGGATTGGCTGCTCCCCCCCTTTGGCTCCGGAGCTAGCATCGTGTCCCCTTCCCCCTTGTTTACAATGCAACCTGTGACCTCACAGCGCATCTTAAGTATCGACATCATGCGCGGAGAAAGGGGGCTAGGGTGGTCACCCGGGCAGCACTACGTGAGATGAAGAGATGAAAGTATGATAACTGCGTCTGCCTAAGGTCGGTTCAAGGGGTTAGGGCTCAGGCAAGACGTAATCAGACTATAACTGAAGGCCTGCCACAGGTCGGCGTTTCTGAGGGCTGAGTGATGGTATATAATAGGTAAGCCAAGGGGCCACAACGGCGGTCAACACCGCCCCCCCTTTCTCTGGGAAGACATCACACGACTTCACAGCAACCTTTGACTTACACGACAGCACCCCTGAGCAAATATCACCGCTCACTGCCGACTGGTATCTCACATAAGCTGCCTAAAGCAACCGGAACAGGCAAAGGCAAGCAAAGGTGACTAGGGATATAATACCCCCTCGAGACCCCCCCGAACCCCACGAAGAAAAAGACCTTCTCTCTTCCCCCTCAAGAGAAATCTCGCAATAATGTCCCCGGGAGGTGGTGAAGTTATTGAAGAAGAAGCCCGCGCATCCGTCGTAAAAGAAGTCATCAACCAGCCCGGCCGGAACGATATCTTCGTTGGGGACCGACCGAACCAAATCGCCCTAGCCAGCGGGGCCCTGATCGACGGGTTCAACCCCGGATACGGGTTCAACCCTGGATACGGACCGATGGGTTATCAACTTTGCACTCAGTGCCGCCGTTGTGAGTCACCGTATTCCATGCCTTGCTCCCCCCCTTGGACAACTTGTTTGTACGGGACACGCTTCCCATGTCGACGCTGGCCTCTAACACCTCTCACAGACTGGCATACATCCTTCTCCGAGACCGTCTGCTACCGCTGCCGCAATGCCGTCGGCTACCGCGGCGGCTACTTCGACGACCGCTCCAGCATCAGCTACGGCTCCGGGTACGGCTACGGCCACGGCTACGACCGTGGGTACGGACACGGTTATGGACACGGAAACGGTTACGGTCACGGTTACGGTCACGGTTACGGCCACGGTCACGGCTGCTGTCGGTGCTCCTACTGCGAACGCGTTAGGTATTCGGGGGACTGCGGGTGCCGTGGAAACATCAGTATCTGCAGGGACCGGTGCGGGAGGCCAGCGCTGTGCCGGCCGTGCCCGAAGAGGCTTGCTTTTGAGAAGAAGATCGTGAAGCGGTACTACTGCTGAGTCGCTGTTAGCGAACCAGGGAGAGAGAGAGAGAGAGAGAGAGAAAGAGGAGATGAGAGCGCATTCTGAACATGCCGAGGGCGGGATGCCTTGACTTTTGCATTTTTTCCTCTTCGTTTCAGCTATTTTGTGGCGAGAGATATAGGTTGTCGTTTTCAGCTGATTTCATGTTTCCCTCAAAGTTGTTCGTCATGTTGAGGGACGCACATTGGATTGGAACGTTGTGTGTTTTCGAGTCTCCCACTGCAGGATATACATGCAGATCCTCCTCCCCGGTTCTTTTTTACTTTTGAATTTCTGTACAGAGCATTTAGGTGGTAGTAGTATTGAATGTATCTTCATGACATTAGCCTTGAATGGCACGCGTGAGGCCAACTATCTTGAGGGATGGGCCATCACAGCTGAACGTCATGATCTTACCAAGCCATAAGGTTACCTTTATCCGTGTTGTTCATGAAATAGAACCTGTATTGGCAGCGTGGCACACCACAGTTCAGCTACAAACCCGATCCCGAAGTCAGATGGTCCTGTGTAGAGACACTAGTGTTGACGGCAGTTTCTAGCGGGGAATCAGCGTTGCTTCAAATATGGCATCGCGTGCGTTCAAGCTTACCGAAATGAGGGGACTTGCGTTACGAATGCCACATCACTACTGCCTCAGCCGCGCAAAATATGCTCAAACACCGGACCATACGAAAACCCGACGTTCTAACCACTGAGAACTGTCCACGTTTGACCGGAATGCAGGGGATGGGTGCTAGTTGGTCATAGTAGCGTCGAGCTTATCGTGAGCCGACCGGACCCGGCACCGATGCCAACTGGCTTGGGGCCCGGCATTGCCGATGGAGTATGAGACCGGCGGAGCATGAGGGAATCTCTCGGTATAGCCATTCATCAGGGTTATTTGCGACGCTACTAGTGATGGTCCATGGTCTCATTGGCTTGAACGTTACATGCATCATATCTACTTCCCAATTGTCCTCTGTACCAATTTTAGACTGATCCTCAAACTTAGAAAACAGCCTGTATATAATTGAAATACATATACTCTTAGTGTCGGTCATGAAGAGCTACCCCCAGATACAAAGCTCAGGGGACCACAACGAGGGCCTGCCAGGCCTCCCTGTCGTATTTGTGGAAAATCTTCAACTCACTTGGTCACCCCTAAGGCCACCGTGGCGGCGGCGCAGACCGGTCCGGCAGCAAGAACTCCTCAAGAGGCACTCATTTCCGCCTCGAGCCAGGAAGGAACCGCGGGCGGTCTCGCCCAGCCGTCCAGGTAGCTCTGCTTAGGGACGCCCTCGCCATTCGGTTTGGCGTAGATGCCCGTGATGTACCAGACCGACTCGCCCTTCTTGATCGTGTGCTGGAGCGTCGGGATGGTCGTGCGGCTCTCGACCAGGTTCGAGTTGGGATCGGCGTTGACGAGGTTGGCCGTCCGCTCGATCGAGCTCTCCAGGGCCTTGATGCCTACAGCGCCCTTGGACACGGCGAAGGAACCCTCGCTGCCCTTTGCTAGCCCCTCGGGCGTGTTGGTGTCGTAGTTGCCGATGATCTTGGGTGATGTCCCCTCGACCTTCTCCGCGTCGAAAAGGTCGAGGTACCGCCCGTTTGCTGAGCTCTCGTTGGCAATGGCAAACGACCCGTCCGCGGTTATGACCTCGCGGCCCGCCTGGATGTGGTGGATCCGGAGGTGCCAGTTGGGCGTGGACTCCTCGGGGGGGACGAGGATGGTCTTGATCTCGACGTCCGTGAACGGCTTCCACACCGATACGAGCACCGGCTTGCCGTCTCTGGTTTCGATGGCGGCGTACTGCGAGAGTCGCCGGGTCTTCCAGTACTCTCCGCCGTCGTCCGAGAGGCCCAGCTGCGAGGCCAGTGCGTACTGCTCGAGGGAAAACAGGCCAGGAGGCACTGAGTAGCCGTACGCGCTCGAGTAGGCGAACCCGCCGTACTTGGCGTGGGTGCCCTTCATCGGGTAGCTGCAAGCCTGGCCGGACGATAAGAGCATGCAATGACCGCCAATGTTGCTCATTATGTGGCCCGGCTGTTCGAGGGCCTTGATCCTGGGGATGACGCTCCAAGCCTGCTCCTCCTCCGAGGTCCAGAAGGGGTGGTCTTCGGGGACCGCAAGACAGATGAAGGCGAGGCAAGCCCAGTACTGTGGGAGGGTGGTGTTAGCGGGTTGGATTGCGCTCGTCTGGTAGACATGCTTACCGGGCTTCCGGGACTGTTGTAGTTCTCCGTCATGTACATGTTGGGGTAAGAATAGCCCAGCGTCAACGTTCCGCTGGGGCTCCACATGCCATGCTGCGTTTGCCACCACCGCAGATGACGCATCACGATGCCCTTCACCATACCCCATGTCAAGGGCGCCGGAAGCTCGACACCGGCGTAGGCGAGGGCGCCCCAGAAAGACACCATCGCGAAGCGGTAGCCGACGCTGCGACCAAAGGGGATGGCCCGGCCTTGCTCGTCGAAGTAGTGCACCAGATCGAGCGCGACCATCTGGGCCCGCTTGCGGAACTCCTCGGCCCGCTCAGGCTCGTCGTTGCCGGCCAGCTTCACATAGAGGAGCTGGAGGAACTGGATAGCGAAGCTGGACGAGTAATAGTCCATCTGGTGGATGCCCTCTGGCCCGTCGTTGGACCAGCCGCCGCCCCGGTAAAACGTGTCGAGGTGTTTGATGTCCGCATCGAGTCGTTCCTGCGAGAACTTGCCACCGTTCTTCTTCAGGCCTAGGTTCGCGAAGACGCGGAACCAAAGCCAGTTGGTATTGGGCATGCTAGGCGGCGCTGTCAGTGTTTGGGTCCCGGTACTGTGAGGGGTTTATGTTTTGCCCACTTCTTCTCGTTGATGGAGTTGCCCAGCCAATTCTCAACGTTAATACGCTCCTTTGCCGAGAGGTTTTCCCAGATCGTGGGCGCAACGGCAAGGGAGAAGCCTGATGATGTGGTCAGCCGGAGTCGACCGCACGAGAGCGTTTAGCCATACCGAGAGGGCACATCTCAACCATGCGCTGGTCATTGTCCCTCGGGAAGCCCCAATACTCGGGGTTCTCAGGGTCGGTGCCGGACTTGATCCCCTGAATCCACCATTCAGTGCCGCGATACTCCCCGCCACCGGCCAGGAGAGCGGCCAGACCCCAGATGGGGCGCAAGAGACCTTCGACTTCGGAGGCGGCCTGGTCGAATCGCACGGCCGTGCCGCCAGGACACTTGACGCGGGCCTTCTGGGGAGAAAAGAAGGGCTCGAGAGGGTCGAGGAGGGTTTGTAGGAGCTCCTGGACAGACGCCCTGTCGGTAAGCTTCACTTTGGAAAAGGGGTGGGCACCATTGTAGCCCAGGTTGAGGCCGATGTTGGGTTCCTCCATATTGCGGAATGACTGTCAACAGTAGTCTCTTTCCAAATATAACGGTTAGACAAGGGAGGTTTGGCAAGAAAACCAGCAAGAGGGAGGGAGTGCAAAACAGACAAAGGTTAGGCGGGAAGGGGGAGCATCAAGGTCATAACCAGCGGCTACAGAACATCTCGCTGTAGAATTACTCCGGGCAACCTTGAACCCACAACATTGGTGACTTCGCCATGCCACGCAGACGCCGGGTCGGTTGCGGGATGGTCGGGTAGCGGGGCGACTTCGGGGGAGCTCTACCCAGTGTCATCCCACATTCAGGACAAGGACGGACAAGATCACCAAGGAGCTCGCTGGATGGATGGAGGGCCCCCCCGCCGGTCAATGTTGGGGTATGGTGGGGGTGGAGGGAGGGGAAGCTGCGCTGCGGCTAAATGGGAAATGGAGGGAAATGGTAGACGAACCACCTCAGCGATCATCCCGTCCGTCCAGCCATACCGGCGCGGGTGAATGTTCGGCATGCTAAGCATGCGAAAGGAGCCGCTGCTAAAGACCGGGCGGTGCATGCATATGTTGTCATTCCAGGGAATTATCCTGGTCTGATTCCATACTTGCAGAGAGGAAACCCAACGGATGGAAACGCTGCACAACCCGCATTTCCGGCTTGAAGTCGCCATGCCGGTGCTCTTTTCCGGGCCTCATGCCCAATGAGACTCTCCACTCAGTGTGGCCCATCGCGGAACATAATGTCAAAACTCGCAAGGTGTTTCAACAACATCCGGAAGGGTGGCCGAGTTGGTTATGGCGCCAGGTTAAGGTCAGCTTAACATCTGTTTCCTGGTGGGGCAACCCGCGCGAGTTCGAGTCTCGTCCCTTTCAAATTTGATTTTTACCTCTTTCCTCTTTTTACCAACCTGTATCATCATGGTATTTGTTCACGTATGGTTGACCTTAACATACATACCCCTGCCTGTCTGGTCCGTGGGGAACATGGCCAGGAAACTTCGGCAAATGGCGCATATGAGAAACCTCTTTTGCCTAACTCGCCAACAAAGACGTGGTAAAATATCTTCCATTGAAGAGAAACAATTTCACTAGCTGACGCTGAAAATGGAAAATATTACAGGTACGCAAGCCGGCAGAGGCCCTTATAGCTGCGCGATTCAGCCGGCATCACCCGGGCTCGACGTTACCTCCGTGGTATCCATGCTGCACGGGTGACAGATAATAAATCGAGAGGCGGACAAACGCATTGCTCTTCAGAGGCAGTCACGGCATGCCGTCTGTGCTGTAACTTCGAAGTGAGTATAACATTTCAACGGCTGTGGACGCTGGCCAGAAAAAGCTCCTCAGCCTGCTCCTCATATGATGAAGGCTAGGCAGTGACAAAGAACTGTCATCTTCATACCAATCACAAGCCACATAGGCAGGCGGACAAGTCAACTTTGTGAATGTTGTGGTGTTGTGTAATCTCAATATCAACAACAGCCGTCTACACCACCTCTTCCCAACCATCCCTCCTGCATACCTTGGCCTACCTCTTTCTCTCATGGAATAACCGCACCATCCGTCCACCATGCAACGAACAACCAAAACCGCCGACATGACAAAAGACCAAACCCACAGACCAGCCGGGAGAGCCCAGCAAGCCCGTTCATTCTCTTACTACTTATGCATTTCTCTGCCACGTAGAAGACGAGGGAAGGCGGCGATCGAAACAAAGAGAACAACGCAGCGACAATGCGATGATGCCTGCTCTTGGCAGTGCCCGACTCCATCCAGTCCCCTTATATAGTGTGCAAAATAATAAGTCACAAAGGTGTAGAAAGACCAAGCGGTAAACCGGATTCGTCTCCTCCAGGGCTGAGCCTATTTCTTTCTTGTCTTCTCTTCCCAGATCGCAGTTGTGTGTGATGTTTTCGAGCTGTACGAGGGATGGGCATATCCCTTCAAGCTGGTGTTCCTCGAAGGTAGTAAACATTATGTAGTTTGTGTATATATGGACTCGGCTGGAGACTCCATATATGAGATCCAAGCTCATGGTTCTACAGGCGTGTTCTCAACCGAAGGTGTCGGGGGTATCTCCTCCTCCTTCGCATCCGTCACAGTCGTGTCTCCTTCACTGACGGCAGTGTTGGTGGAAGTCGCCTTTTCCCGCCTGCGTCTTCTCATACGTCTCTCTTCCTCGGCCGTTTGCCTCCTCGAGCGCCGTAGGCTCTCCATCTTCTCCGGGTCGGCATCGTCGGCCCCGTCTCCACGAATACCCTGGAGTAGCATCGCCGCGCGATCAGCGACATCGTCTTCGCCAGCTTCCCTGGGCGACGACAGTCCTGGACTGATGAGGTTGCCTTCTTCGTCAATGGGCGCCTCCCTGGGCGACTGCTGCAAGGTGGCTTCGACCTCGGGGATTTCGTTCGGATCAGGAATCTTTTGACCGGATGCTATCCGCACTTGGTGACGATCCTTGAGCCTCGCCCTACGACGTCGATCTCTCTGGTCCCGCGTCTGGGGTGCGGCAGCACGCAATTTCTCCAGTAAAGAGTCCATGGCACCTGCGCTTGATGGCGAGGGTGGTTGCCCTTCCGCCTTAACACTCGATGCTTGGAGTTGCGCGTGCTTCCGCTTCATGGAGGCCTCGTTTCGCTTGCGCGTCTCCTCCAACTGCATGTTCTTCTCCCTGGACTTCTTCCACTCCGAGATGAAAACGGCAAGCTTAGCAAAGAAGTCCCTGCGGGCGTTTTCGTCGGTGGGGTCTTCGCCGTAGAACACCATGATGTCGTTGTAGCTCTTCATCATCTCCTCCAAGTATAGCTGCATCTCCTCTGCCTTTCGTCTTGCATCCTTCATGATCCTCTGGACGACCTGGCTGACGCGATCTTGGGGATGGAACTTCTTGGAGTCGCTAAGGTTACCGGCGTCGAGCGACATCTGCACATTCTTGACCGTGTCAATGTACTGTTTGGCGTCCGACTGAAGTTGCTCGATGTTGATCTTCTGCGCCATCATCACGCCCGAAATGTCGTTTGCGAAGTCTTCCCATTCGGGGTACTGGTTGCGGACGATGCGCTCGACCAGATCGGCCAGTGTGGATTCGTTCTTGTCATCCTTGACCATGCCGAGACGGGCAAGGGAGCTCAGCTTGAAACCGCGGGCTTGCTTATTGGCATCGTTCATGTAGTTTCCGATGTCGAGAATGAGACCGAGGACGTTCATCAGGGAAACGGAGTCTCTCAAAGACTCAGATACCTGGGCAACTTGGCGCATCTTCTCGGTAATCTCGTCAAAGTCGGGCTCGAAGCTCCTGGTAAGCGCGAGAGCGCGCATTCTAGCCTTCCAGTAGTGATGTAACTCGAAGGCCGTGAACAGGTAGATTTGATCCTGCCTGGTGAGCTCGGCTGGATCCTGTTCGCGGTCCGCCTTATCAGGGTTAGCGCCCGTCCAGTCCTTGCTGTACGGAGCCATTTGCTTGGCTGTGTTGTCAGGGATGTTGCAGAGATCGTCTTTACGCAAGAAATCCATGACAACGCCATTATCCAAGATATCCTTATCGCAATGAATGATCATCTGCACAATCTTCTCAACAGAGACTTGAGAAAACTTGGCAAACGCAATTTCTAGGTACGAGAGTCAGTCACATCACATTATATTTCCAGGAGGCAAACCATACCGAAGGCTTTGCGAAGGTCTCCCGAGATGATCTGCTTTTTGTCATCCTTCTTCGCACCTCCGCCAATGCCAAGCCTCTTGATTTCTTTGGCCATAAAGAGCTTTTCGACCTCGTCCAAGATACCCTTGCGGCTAAGTTCAAGATATTTCTCTTCCCGCTCCTCAGCCGAGGGGGCATGTGCGGCCCAATGGGTGGTCATAGGAGAATCGACCTTGTCCCAATGGAGAGCCTTGAGCTTCTTCTTCGGGCGAACGACAGGAAGGCCGAAGGAGGGTCCGCTGGCAAAAGGCGTAGCCTGTGAGAGGAAATGTCCAGAAATGGCACCAGGCAATGGAGGAGGCGGTGGCGGCGGCATTCCAGGCGCACCACCCATTGGTGGTGGGGGCGGCGGCGGCGGTGGCGGCGGGGCAGCACCGGTTGGCGAGAGCATCCCCGGCATGGGAGGGGGAGGTGGCGGTGGTGGGGGAGCACCGGCTTGGCCGGGCATTGGGGGCGGCGGAGGTGGTGGGGGAGCACCGGCTTGGCCGGGCATTGGGGGGCGCGGAGGTGGAGGGGGGGCGCCGGCTTGACCAGGCATGGGGGGCGGCGGAGGTGGAGGGGGAGCACCGGTTTGACCGGGCATTGGAGGTGGCGGAGGCGGGGGCGCGGCGGCATCGGTGATTTGGATCTTGGGAGGCTCGCCCTCGGCGGGAGTGATAGGAGAGCCGGACTCGAGGCTCGGATGTGACGGGCCCGTTGTTGCGCCCTCGACGTCTTCAGAGTCACTTCCTTCGTATCTCTTCACCTTGCCAGCCATCTCGCCAAAGAGACCAGCTTTTTGGCTGGGGTCCATGACGGGGCGGCGAATTTCAACGACTCTGGGCTTTTCGTAGACGACTCCCTCCTCATCCTCGTCGTCTTCTTCGCCTTCCTCGACGTCAGGGAAATCGCCTTCGATGTATTCACCGCGTCCGTTGACAGGCTTCCGTGGAATCTTTGTGTTGCGGTTGACGCTTCCGAGCATGCTGTTGGTGAAGTCTCTTGGCGGTGTACCCGGTCCTGATCCTCCTGATCCCATGGCAGCATCGTCCATTTCCTCGCGAAGAGCGCGAAGGCGATCCGACGGTCCCACAGCTTCTCCCCATACTCTGCCCTCCAGCTTGAACTGCGTCTTCTGGCGTTCGATCTGCATCTGCAGACGCTCCATGAGTCGATCGCGATCGAGAATACCTTGCATCCGAGCTGGGTCTTCTTCTCCGAGCTTACTGCCCTTAGCAGCGCTGGACGCAGCAACATCCTGTGCGTCCCTAAGCATAAGGTATAGTTCTCTGGTCTCGAGCTCATAGCGCTGCGCTTCCTTCTGGCGCAATGTCTGGATGTTCTCCAGCTCGGCTTTGAGGCCATCGGCCTGCCGTCGCTGAGCTTCAATGAACCTTGCCTGCTCATCCAGCTGCTTCTGGAGTTTCGCCACGAGGCCATCAGCGCCCAGTTCCAACCTCTCTCTCATTTCGTCTCGCTCAGCCATGGCGGCGTCGGCGACCTGTCTGGCCTCCAGCGCCTCGTCCAAGGCTTGTCTGGCTTCAGAGTCCGTATGGAGCTTGTCCAGCAGACTCTGAACGGTAAAGTTGAGGCTCTGCTTCAGGTCCATGTTCGGCAAGCGCCTATCCATGGCCACATAGCTGAGCATAGAGTCCACCAGCTGAAACATTCGCAGTCGCTCTTCGCCATCATTATCACGAATGAGGAGCAGATGTTGCAGAGCTGAGATGAAGTAGTCCTGTGTCTTGCTCCCACGCAAACGTTGCTGGATAGCGTCGACAATTTGAACAGGGTCGTTGAGGTCCTTAACCTCCCCTTCAATGCTGTCTTTGACGCTGTTGTTCTCCTTCTCCAACATGTCCTCGTAGTCGATGGCCTCATTTGTCCGGAAGTGCTCAACCTGCTTGTCGATGAGGTCGTACTGGAACGAATCCATTTTGGACAGGATACGTCTGATGCCGCATGCTGTGAACTGGGCGCGAATATGCATCCGGAGCTGCAAATCCTTCTCTGGCGCATCCACAATCATGTTGATGAGAATCAGGGTCGCAACCGCGTATTCCATCAACAGGTTCTCCATGCCGATACCACCGCTTCGGACCTCGTCGCTGGCTCCTACCATGCTGCCCATCTTTCCTCGGCCATCCACCGTGACCTCAACGAGCCGCATCCAGGCATCAAAGCGGCCATTTTCTCCTTGTTGCGTTTTGACCGAGTCCAGGGCCTGGATGACCTTCAAGTGGCCTTCGCCGTCGCCCCAGTGGCACAGAAACGTGAGGACTTCGCTGACCAGCTTTCGGGTCGTCAAGCGTTGAGAGGTGAGAGAGGTGGCCAGTGCAATGATGACTTGTTGGTGTGCGAGAGCATCGTCGGCGCCAAACTTGTTGTTCATCAAGGCCTTTAGGCACTTGATAATATCGTACTCGCGATCAGAATTCCTGTCGGATTTCCCATCCGGAACTGGGCCTATTGCGGTCTTGCGGTTGAGCTTCATCAAGACGTTGGTCAACGCGACCTGACCTTGGCACTCGATGAAGCGCTTCACCCAGCCGATCTGCTGCGTACGGAGGTTGACTTCCAAACTCCCAAGTCCTTTCGTGTCCAAGCTGTTGTCCATCACACGTCGGACGTACCATTCTGGCGAGCCCTCCTCGTCCGAGTTGACGAGAATCTCGGGTGCCGCATATTGGTTCGGTTTCGCTGTTTGTCTCCTCTTTTGTTCCCCTTGATACTCGGTCAATCGGTCCTGGTATAGCAACGTCCACTTCTTGTCCGGCGCGTACGCGACCATCTGCCGACGGGCCTGTTCGGGTAGGTTGTGCCATCCTCGTTTTTGCATCAGCGCCAGAAACATCTGGTTGATGACCTCGTCGTTGTCCGGCCGGGGGAAATGGAAGCCATCGTGTCCAGTGGGTGGCATGCCGGGAAATTTTGTCAGTCGGTGTGAGGAGGAGGGAGGGTGCGAGGAGTCCCGGTAGGACAAGTGCGAGGAATAGGAACTCTGTGAAGAAGCACTGGGTAATGCTAGTCTTGATGAGCGATTTGCGGTCATGTCATAGGTGCCTCCATTACCTGATGAGAATATGCTAGCTTGGTCAGCAGAGCTACGACCCGCCGATGTCATATACGAATCGTATCTGGGGTTGTGGGACCCGTTGATTGTGCTCGCTGTACTTCCGCGACTAGGCCCAGGTCCCCACTGTTGGTATTGCGTCTGACGTCCGGTTGTGGCCATTGTGATATTTGACTGCGGAACACGCTGCGCGGACGCATGTGAGCCGGCACCGCCCGCCATGGTGGACGGATCGAAGCTGGGATATTGGTGAAAGTCGCTCGTTACTTTGTTTAGGTGATGCGGCAAAGGGCTCTGGCGTAGGACCCCAAGCTGATCACCCCTGGGTAGGTATTCGGTTGGGACCGGCGACCTGGAATCGTGGTAGGTATCGTATGGGATGCTCGTCATGGGGCCGGCCGACAGGCCCGATTCAGGATATTCGTCGATGGATACAACGGACGAGTCGCGGTGATGACGAGAACCGCGCGAGTGTGTGCTGGCCGTGTCGGAGTAGTCGGCTCCAGCCAGGTAGCGGCCTTCGTCGCTCGTGTTACGTTTGTCTTTCCTATTGCGCGAGAAAAACGATTTGCCTCCTGACGACTGCCTCGACTTGTCGGTAGAAGACATTGTGGGCGCAGGAATGGGAGGCAGGTGAAACACCTGGCCCTCTCACGTAAAGCTCGATCGGTATGGCACGTCTTCGGATTATCAGAATTGACGGGTCTGGATAATTGTTCGGGCGAGCAAGGTGGCCAGGGCCGGTCGCATGATTGAAGCTCTCTCTAGCCGCCTACGTGGAGCCCTTGGTCGGTATCGAGCCGTGTTGAATCTCTGTCCGCATGAATCGGTTATGTTTTAGCATGCCTTCTGTACAAGTTTGGTTCAAAGCAAGTAGAGGTTTGGGCTTGGGACCGGGGACCTAGGGAGGGGGGCACCCTGGGAAGACGCACCTTTGGTCACCCTGAAATGCGACAATTTGCTAGTCGAGGGGCGCTGGGATACGTCCGCCAGTTCAATTTGTCCGACTTGGAAGGGTATGTCGCTGGGCAAGGGCAGAAATGGCTGCGCGGTGACGTAGAAACAGACCAACCAGGATTGATTGAAATTGGGAGGACGATCGAATCGCGGGAAAATGATGGTGTGTCACGAAAGAGAGTGTGTGGGCTGTCGGGTATCCAAGGCAAAGGCAAAGCCGGATTGAGTATCTGGAATGTGCCGCACAACTGGTTCGCAAGCTGAGGAACTGCAGGGCTGGTGATGATGGGCCTGGGCAAGTGCGTGTGTTTTGTCTGTGGGTTGCGGCCCAGGATCCCCATGTGAGGAGGGGGAGGGACCAGGAAACAGGCAGTCGGATGCTCGCTCGCGTGTTCCGTCGACGAGGTCGCCGCTCCAACTGGTACCACCTGGATATGAATAGCCGATGGTGATATTGAACAACTTGTGAGCAAAGTTTGTCTGGTGCCTCGCAGCGTCGATCAGGGCGGCGAACTCGAAGGGCATGGAAAAAGGGCCGTGTGGTTTCTGCGTGGTCTTGTCGCTGGCGAGGACGACGTTGCAAGTGCGGAGTCCACTGATGAAACGGGGCTCGACAAGGGGCCGCGATTGACTTGACACTTCAGGGGCAGCAGATGTGCGAGTTCCTCTGCGGAAACTGCCTGAGCGTTCTCCGGGGGGGGGGCGGCCAGGTACTAGCTAGGTACCTAGGTTAGATAGTAGCGTAGGTAGGTAGCGACGGCGCGAAGTCTCCAAAGCCTGGGCCTCCTGGTGGCTTAGTGGGTTGTAGTGGTGACAGCTGGACTGAAATGTGCGGCGCAGAATGACGAAAACCAAGGCAAAGTGAGATAGGAGAGACTGGAGGAAGACAGACGAGGAGGCCAACGAAGGGCGCCAGCAGAGGTGGCGTAGGTAGGGGAAGGAAGAAGAGAGTCTAACGGATCCGGCGCTTGGAGTGGGGATGTTCGTTGGCGAACTTGGCAGCACTCTCCGTTGAGGTCCAGTGTGGTGGTGTGATGGGATTGCAAATGATAACCCGCAATGTACCTATTTGGCAGAACTATGGAAGGGCTGAAGACTAGATCTTCCCGTGACTGCTACGCTGTGTATAGTACATACCTTGGTAATGTACGTACGGACGGATATTAGTATTGGCATGCGATGCTACGGGGCGCTGCTGCATCGCTCAGGGGGTGAGAACGTGGGCATGGGCCTGAACCTGGACCTAGATGTGGATGTGGACACGGGCTGCGGTCCAAGAAGGCGCGAAAGAGCATAAAAAGGAACCCAAGTCCTTGGGCGTCTGTGAACTATTATCCAAAGCGCTCAAGATCGCCATCGGCATCTGTGCTCTTACACGACTAATCCCGTACCGGTAGTACAGGTTTGGCGCCGTATTGGCCAACCAAGATTGACGAGCACCAAATGAATTAGCAAGAACTCAAAAAGGGTGCTGAGCCAGTTTGGCGCCGGCCGGGGCCAAGCGGTGTTGCGTGTGCGTCAATCAGATGTGATTCTTCATATCACCCCAAACCACTTTCGCATTTGTCCATCTGCCACGGCCCAATGCAGAAACTTACATAATACTTTCTAGCCAACTACCTAGTGTACCTAGGTAGGTACGTGCCTTCGAGCACTTTTGCTCTCCTTTGCGAGGATCCTGACCGCGTTCTGGCATCTGGCGGACGGTTCAGCTGCTGGTCCCTACCCCCATTAGATAGATACGATACCTACCGTACCGTACCGTATCTTACTCGCTGTAGGTATGTGTAGGTACCTTGTACTTATACGAAGCAGACCCCTATCAGGCTATGACCCTTTGGGCGTGTGATGCAGGGCTAAACGACCTAAGTGATGAGAACCCATCCTTTGGGCCAATTACAATGCTTGTGATGGCCTTCCCTTTCGAGCTTCTGAGAGGGGTCTGGAACCATGTACCTCCACCTGGAAATGTGGTGGTGGGGTACCTGAGTTATGTTTGGCATCAATGGCATCCGGGGTGTCCACCATTGTTGCAGGCCCAGCTAAGCGATATTGATGCTTATTTAATTTTGTACAATGTAGGTAGCCAAAAGTTGGCCAATACTATGTATAACGAACTACCGACTACTCCGTGGGCCGCTTGCTTGTTTCGCTGCTCGTATCGTATGAGACAGAGTTTTCTGTGCAGCGGTCACCGCAAAAGCAATGAATAATTACTGGGTCGCCAGGTACGAACGGAGTACAGGCCGATGCCTTGGTATATTAGCTTACGTTAGCACGCCCGACTCGGCAAATCTTTGAGCAAGGTTCCCAAGCCGTCATCTTGTCTACGGGGCCTCGCCCATACATGGTAGAAATAGCTCAGGAACTTGCGCTGTCGTGATCGGTCAGGTTCCACATACCCTCTCGAACGCTTGTAAAAAAAGGATGGAGTGTAGAGGGGGTTGTTCTGGATACTGAAAGAGCAAGGCAAGAAACGTGTCCAGCCGTAGCTTAGCCCGCTTGCATTCCCCGGGAGCTTATTGCAATGTCTTGGCAACTTTCGATCCAACGGGGGGAAGCATTCTGTGAGCAAGCTGACCGCTGTCGATCACGAACCACAATGGATAGAGGTAGGTACGCAATCGACAGCTTGTCTAGTGGGCCAATCCAGGTACGTTAGCACGTTACGGAGTAAAGGCCCAGCGTCAATGTAAGGTGTCTCGGAGGTGTCTATCCAGCCCGGCACCGGCCGGGGCCAAGTGGCCCTGAGATTGCGTGTGCGTGCCCTTGGGCCCATGTCGGTTTTGCTCCCTGTCATGTCAAGCCGTCCGCCTGGTCGCCCACGCCCACGCCTGGCTTGGCAAGGCCGCACAACTCATTGGTCAGCTTTGCCCGCGCTTGGCGACAGCGGCCTACAGCTACGTAGGTAGGTAAGCCCGCCGATAGTCGTCGCGCCGCCTCTGTTCAGTATGAACCAAATTTTGGTTTACCGGAGAGCCGAACCCATCTACGAATTGGAAATTCGATAATTCATTTTCTCAACATCACCACCACCGCCCATCATGGGCGCCACGGTGTCGGTCGTCAAGGTGCGCCTTCCGTTTCCGTCTGCGCGTCTTGCCCCTCCCAATTGCCGTGACGTTCCGTGAGCTGACCAGGCCCTCTCCACGATACAGACCTTGATCGTGCCGGCCATCATCTCGCTCATCCTGTTCCTCGTATCGACCTATCTTCTCGCACCGCTATGGCGCAGATGGCGCAATCGCTATAGCCAATACCTACCTATCGACTCCATAACCACCTCGAGTCTATCATTACGGCATCGCTTGCAGAACGGCATTGCAAGGCTGATGGTGCCCAGCACCTGGAGGCGGAATGCTCATGAACGTCTCGTTATTGCAACCGATGCGTCCGAAGATGGCTTCATGTCAGAAGACGGAGAAGAGCTTGGGGAAGTGGGGGAAGATGCCCGAAGAGCCCTCGCAGATGATGCCCGGCAAGGCAGGCATGACAGCACGAGACGGTTGAGTAGAGAGTGAGTCTAGCTTGAACCCTACCCACCTGTCTGTCACCTATCATGTGGTCTTGGAGCTAACACATTCTCCCGTGCTAGCCTGGAAGAGGGCTTCAGAGACGACAGTGACGATGACGACGATGGAGCTGGTAATAGGCGGTAGCATCAATCTTAATACTCACCTCAGCCTCGTCTTCCTTTGTGTCGGATGCCTACCTTGGTCTCTTGCCAGTCGATGAGACATTCGGCTGAATCTCGCGTCAGTTACACGTTGCTGCACAGAGCCCATTTCTCCCGCCTTCTATGCGATGCAGTGTTCCCATACCGACAGGCTGTTTTGCAGCTGCATTGGCCAATCCACTTAGGCGTCGCCCTCACAGGCCGTTCGGCGTCCGCAGCCCGGACCCAGGGAAGCCTCTACGACGGCGACCTGAAGGGTTTGTCCCTCCAACTTCTTCTCTCCCCTCTATCGCTGGTCAGTTTTCTGGGGAAAGTGTCGGTAAATGATGAGGATAGCCAAGAGTTGCATACAACTCTATGCTTGTATCAACATCAGCCAAACCTTATGCCGCCTCCCACGCTGCCTCACTTTTCTCGCGTGCCCCCTCCAGGGCAGGCGCAACCGCATGTCCGAAACAGCTACCGCTCAGGCGCTTGTGTTTCCGTCCTGCATGTCCATACACTTTGTCTCGCTAGGCTGTTCGGGTTTCTTCGCTTTTGCCATCATGGATGGCATCGCCCGCCTTCCTACACTCAACGAGACTCCTTATATGCCGCTCTCCGAGACAAGATAGCAAGCGGGATGAGGGGATGATGGAGGTCAGCAGTTCGGAAACAGGTCTCTTTTTAAAGCGGTCTGCATTCCTTCTGACAAGCGTCACACCACTAGCCGATGCTCAACGCTCCTGAAGGTCAGACTGATTAACCACTGCCAGCGCACATGTCAGGCATAGCCCAGCAAGAAGGGTGCACACATTTTCCTCAAGGTATGCCTCCGTGCGCCATGCCTTTCTGAAAAGGCGCATGGCCTTCCCGGTCGAGGATTCGGAACGGCCCAACGGTGAGGTCAATGTTGTGCCATCTGCAGGGCACGATTAGCTTTGCTAAAGCTTGTGTATATTCCCTTCTTGGCTGCTGCCATTTTCCTCTTTGCCAAGGTCCCCACTCTCTTTGTTCACCACCGCTCCCCTGTCGTTTGTCCAGCAGGAACAAAGGAAAGGACTCGATCCAAGTCGGCGGACTCGTCACCCCAGAGATCTTTGACGCCTTGTTCATATAACGAGTTCAGTGTCCCTCTTTGGCGCTGGCGACCATGAACATTCTTAAGACTGTTATGCGTAAGCATGAGATGGCGTCCAACCCCGCTGCCGACGACACTTGTTGCGCGATATGTTACGAAAAGGTCGGCGAAGTGAAGGAGGAGGGCGACCGAGAGGTCTGGCGATACCTCCCCTGCGGCCACCGCTTCGGTGGGGACTGCATACAACACTGGCTCGGCGTCGCCAGCGTCGAGGAGCCACACTGTCCGTGGTGCCGGGCGAGCATGCGGTGCGACTGCGGGCATCCCGTGGTGCCAACGATGAAGCCGGCGCGCAACTACATGTACTGGGGCTGGATGCCGTGCGAAATATGCCACACCCAACTCCAGCGGTCACGCAAGACGTCAAAGTATTTGCGCGGCCAGCTCTTGCCGCGGCTCAACTCCCTCATCCACTCTCTCGACCACAACATGGCTTCCATCCCGGCAGAGGTGCCCAAGGAACAGGAGGAGGCGCCGGGGAAGGAACCGTGGGAGGACCGCGAGGTATGGAGGAAGAAGTGGGTAGAGCACTTTCTGCAAGAAGACCGGAAGGCTTCTGCGTCGAAGTCGCCCAGGAAATAGTAACAACCACATGCCACGACGACGGGGGCGCTTGCACGGGACGACAAAAGGGATCCTCCGGAATCGAAGACTCAGTCGCGCCTACCTACTTTGACAAAGTCGGTTCTGTGGAAAGGGACACAGCATTTCAGCGGATGAACAAGTTGGCATTATGACACGCAGGGTCTGGGTGGCTTTTCGTCGGTCGCCTCTCACAAAAGCAGACAAACAGAGCTGGTCAGAAGACGGGGGGATTTGGACAGGAACATAGTGGCATTTTGGCGAAGCCCCTCGAGGTTATGACGCACGGCAGATGGTATAGCTGACAGATTCCATTTACCCCTGATCACAACTACTTGAATCTTTTGCTGTTGTGGAAAAGCTTCCATCCTCTTCATTTCTGTGGTCTCCTATCTATTGGCCCCTCGGTATCACGGACGTACGTCTGAGGAGCCGCCTCGTAGGAAGATTATCCATCCGTGTTAGACTGACCATGCCATAGCAATATCCAGACCATCCCCTCTCCACACCCGCCGATGACTCCCTGATCAGCGTCTTCTGTACTATCACAAACGGACCCCGGAGCTCGCCAAAGGTTAGGAGGGGGCGATGTGAAGCCGCTCGGTATCATAAGATCGTGAGCGTTCAGGCCCTTTTCCATTTTCCAACGCGCCTGCGGTGATTGCGGGGTACGTGTGAACTGCGAATGAGGTGAGGTTTCTCAACTGGGCACGCTAAACAGGGGGATACCCCGCGCTAAAGAGCTGCCGCCTACGTGCGTAGGTGGCATCGTAGCGTGGCAGACAGGCATCCCATCCGTCCACCCTCTTGTTCAGGTCGCCCTTGCCAGCGGCACCACACAGTTTCTTGCCATGTTCGCGCACGCAGTAGCTACACATACAACGCCCGCTTCTCTTCCCACTTTACGCGTCTACACCGAAAGAGGCAATTAGCTACCCATCCATCCATAGCTACCACCAAATTCAACATCCCGAGTTCCTCGTGATTAAGACCTCAAGATGCGATTCAAGACCGAACTCAAAAACATTCGTACATTCTCCAGTACGTATCTATCTTATCCACTCACTTCCTGCTTTTCCACACTTCGTAGCCGCTTCTCACCACTAACTGCTGTCATTATTCTGCCCGCAGAGCTTACCGCCGCTCTTAACTCGCTTGAGAAGATCGCTTGGGTTCGCCTTGATGATGAAACGGCGCGCTTCACCGTCATCCCCGATACGGGGTCCCAGGTCTGGTCGTGAGATGACCCCTTCTACATTTTGCGCAGAGCAGAGCGGCTGAATAATGCTAGTTCACTGCCGATGGACTTCATCTTCGACAGTTATCACATCCAGTCTGCAGAGGAGCACAACACCATCAACCTAGAGCTGCCCCTGCAACCGCTCCAGCGCGCCCTCCGCTCCGCACTCAACAGCACCTCGGCCTCTCTGCGTCTTACCAAGAAGGATGGGATCCCCGTGCTCTCCATGACCATCACAACGACGACCAACGCCTCCGCAGGCTCCGGGCTGCCGGGCCGCGGCAACGCCGCTTACGTTGGCCTCGAGAACGATCCCTTCGACGACGATGACCAGGGCTTCACCGCGGAGCACCTGGAGACTTCCCTGCGCCGCGAGCGCGAGAAGATTATCACCCAGGATATTCCTGTGCGTGTACTGCACCCAGAGACGGTGGAGACCATCATGCAGCCCACGGTGCGCGAGACGGACGTGCACATCACGATGCCGCCCCTGCTCCAGCTAAAGGCCATTTCCGACCGCTTTACCAAGCTCGCGCTGTCGTCCGGCACGAACTCCCGCATGAGTCCCAAACTGGAGCTCAGCGCGAACATGTTTGGAAACCTGAAGCTCCGTATCGCTACGGAGGCTGTCGACGTCTCGAGCACATGGTCAGGGCTGGTGAACCCAGAGCTGGATCCGACGCAGCTGGAGATGCCGGTCGAGGAGCATCCGAGCGTGAAGTTCAAGGAGGCAGGACCGGACAAGTGGGCAACAGTAAGGGTCGACGGTAAAGACTGGAGCCGAGTGCTGAGCGTGGGGAGATTAGAAGGGAGAGTTGTCGCGGCTTTTGCTGATGACCACGCCTTGATTCTATATGTTTATGTGCCCCAGTACGATGACGCGTCGGCAGATGATGCCGTTCTTACTGTAGGACTGCAACCAACACCGATTCTGGAGAACATGCTAACGACCAACAGTATTATGTGACATCTTTTAGTGCGTGAGCTGTATTCAAGAGTTTGGACCGTACTTAGAGGGCATCGGAGTTTGGGCTCGGCGTTCAGAAAAAGAAATGGGGGCTGCATAAGGAGAAAGACCATTGTTTGCTTGAGACCTACATGCTAGGATAGACTTGCTATTGTTGTGGGAAAGCATACTGCTGCAAACAGGCAAGGAGTAGTAGTACATGGTGTGGTAGTCTCATTTCATCCTGAGTATCATGCGAAGTTACAATGACGTCAGATGTTCAAATCCGCCCGGCACCAGTAGCTATATATCCAACCTCCCCTCATCTCCTTCCAACCAAGCCCGATGAAAGGCCTATTGGCCTAGAGGTATAACGCCCTGGATCGTTAGTGTGAACTTGGTGATGAAATCCAAAGAAGTTTGCTGATGGAGGGTTTCGTAGGGTGCGGGTTCGAACCCGCACCTGAGCTTTTGTTTTCTGTTTTCGTTTTTTTCACTGGTTCTGAGCTTCTTGCTTTCCCATTCCTGTGTGACGGACGCCCTTGCTTTCTGAAACAAGACCATCACATCCCACCTTGTACTCGTTCACTTTCTTGGCCCAGTCCCAGGGTTGTGATTCTGTAGGTCTTTTTGATATTATTCAAATGGCGCACCAGACAGGCCTTGGGTATCATTATATCATTCGTTCAACTCTACAGCACTCATCTGCGGCGCTCGTCAGGGCTACGCCGACGGTCCTTGGGCCGCGGCCCATGTCCCTCGCGACTCCTACTCCGCCGACGATGCTCCCTCGGCTCACGCTCGTGACTGCGGCTCCTCGCCCGGCGGTAATGCCGCCTCTCCCGCCCCTCCTCGCGACCCCCGCGTGCGCGGTCGTGCTCCCGTACCTCGCCCCTCCTCCGCCTGTCCTCCCCGCCGTGCTCCCTCTCGCGACTCCGTCTTCTGTCCCCATCCCGCCTCCTCTCCCGTCTCGGACTGCGGCTGCGGCTCCTGTGTCTCCTTCTCCTCTCCTCGTCGCGATCCCTACGCTCCCTCTTTTCAGAAACGACGAGCCCACCCCTCTCCTCCTCCACGGGCCTTGCGTCCCCTTCAGTTGCAGGCCCGATGCCCCTGACGCCGCTAACCTCCACGGCATTTGCGCCCGAGGTATCCCGCTGCGGTACCGGCAGCCCCAGAGCGCGCGCGATCGCGTCCTCCTCGGCCTCCTTGATCTTGCGCAGCTCCTCCTTACGCTCGCGCTCCTGCCGCTCCTGGTCCGTCTCGCCCTCCCGCGCGCCGGCGCCGTCGTCCCCCTTGGCGTACCAGTTGAGGTCGCGACCCTTTTGCCAGCGACCGACAGGGGCCTTGAGACTGTGTCCGAGGTAATTCTCACGGTGCGACGAGTTGGCGACCTCGTCCCAGCTGAAGTTAACGCCGCCGCGGGAGCCGGATTTGCGGACGCTCGAAAGGAGGTCCATTGTGGGGATTGTAGGCTATTGTTCTTTCTTTCCTCTTTTTCCCTCCTTGTTCGCTCGGTGGTTTTTTTGTTTTTCGGTAGTAAGGTTTGTTTCTTCTGGCTTGGGTATAGCGATGTTTTGTGTTCGTTGTGATTGATCCTGCTAATGTCTGTTTCGTAGCGCAAGATGGGAGGTTAGTTCGCCTGTCCATGGAATCACGTGACTCCATCGGGTATCCACAGAGTACCCCTGTCAGCCACCCGAGACTCCCTGTAGTTTAAACAAGCTCCGGCCCCACGGTACAGCAGAGCTCCTCGGTTCACTTGCGGCTCAGTAAAGCTCCGCAAACCGCCTTAGCAACATCAACCACACCCGGACGAAACGCCCGCAACCCTCAATAGCCCCTCCACGGAACCATCCCACAACCGCCTCAACCCATAAAATGGCTAATCCGAACGAGCCACCCCTGGACGAGATCCAATGGCGCGCGCCCGAGATCGCGGCTTCGATGCAGGGCATCCACTCCAACAGCGTGCTCTTCTACTTTGCCGAGTCACCATTCTTCGACCGCCAGTCCAACAACGCCGTCATCACAAACCAAGCTATGTTCAACCCGGCGCTGCTTAAGAACCTGGCGACACGTGAGGCCTTTGAGGGCGAGCTTGACAAGATGAGCGGCCTCGAGTTCCGCGTGCTGCACGCGCCGGCCGACATGGTTACCGGCACGGGCGTGTGGACGATCGTCAAGCAAACGAGGCAGAAGAACCTCGACCGGAACAGGATGGAGACGAGGCCTCTGGCGTATTATTTTGTGGTTGGGGAAAACATCTACCAGGCGCCGACGCTGGGTGACATTCTTAGCTCGAGAATTGTAGGTTCACGATAACCCCTCCCCGTGAAGGAGGGAATACCCTCGGAAACTGGACACCGGCTAATGGGAAACTAGGAGTCCATTGCCGAGGCGATGCGTAAGGTCCTCCCCGCAACAGAAAGTGTGCGCAAGTGGACGCCCTCCCTGGGCCACGTCTACACCCAGCCTACTCCCCCCTCCGCCCTCTCTCGCGTGACCGCTTCCAAGGATGGCGGCGAAACCCCCATGCCCGACGGCACCGCTGCGAACGCCAACGCCACGGCCGCCGCGAAGTCTGCCATTGCAGCCAAGAAGGACTCGACAAAGAACGCTCTCGACCGGCTCGCGGAGGAGTCGTTCCTGATCCACATGCGCCACGGCGGCGACTACTTTGACGAGAACCCTATCACAGGCCGGCCCGGCGACTTCCACTTCGCGAGCACGGGGCGCAAGGACAAGATCGCGCCGCCGCCGCCGAAGCCGGTTCTCAACACGAAGCTGGCGGAGGAGACGAAGAAGGACGGGAAGGAGAGCAAGAGTCCCAAGACGCCTACCGTGCCGAAGCTCAAGAGGAAGAAGAGCAAGGTCGCGACGCCGGGGACCACCCCGGGGCCGTCTTCTTGAGGGAGGGGCCGGATACATGTGAACAAGAGCCGGCTTAGATCTGGCCTCATGGCGTTTGATTTCAAAATGATACCCCCTTTTTTTTCGGCTTAGGAGACCCGTGCGCTATACATTCCTGCCGTTGGTCTTTGACGCTTGGTGAATGTGTACTCACTTCTATTAGTTGTGAATCTGTCCGGCACTGTCCCATCTGTTCGTCGTCAGTCGTTGCCCTCGTTGCCCTTTCACGCCGCCCATCTGCCACTCTCTCTCGGCCACGTCTCCCGGGTCTGCAACATCGTCTCCATCTCCTGTAACGTTCAGGGGGGGGCATATTCTTCAGTACAGTCTTGGAGCAAGGTGGATGGACCATGGAGACTTTTGAATACTTTTGTGAGCTGATTATGTAGCATTCATAATGCGAGTGACTTACACCGCCAGTTGTACTCTGCGTGGACGAGATCATTGAGACTATACAACATGCCGTCTGTTTCCTGATTCGACCCACTGTATTGTGTATGGTGATGGACTTGAAGGTTTGTCTCGCAGATGATGAATGGCACATCGCATATCTGGACACAGAGACGCTCGCTTCGCACCCATCCAACCATGATACCAAGTGAAGTGGTGCTGTTCAAGTTTCAAGCAAAGACATATTCGCTTAGAAATCCACGCTTCATGCCTCATTTCGTAATAGCCCTCTTCATAAAAACATTAGCTTCCAGGTCGCTCCGGAAACAGCGAACGCAGCTTCTGATGAAAGCCCCCGCCCTCCCCATGCTTTTGTAACGCGAATGACCTTCTCCCATCCAAACCTGTTTAGGTTTCCATTCCCTCTTGGACGTACTTCCCTCATATCACAAACGAGCCCAGTGGACCTAGTTGATCACGTACCCTCCGTCGACGCACAGCGAGGCACCCTGGATGAAGGTTGCCTTGGAGCTGCAGAGGAACAAGACAGCGTCGGCAACTTCTTGCGGCGTCCCCTTCCTCTTCATCGGCGCCACGGCGATGATGGGGTCGTCTGGAGTGACCCCGCTGGTCATCGGAGTGCTGGACTGCCGGTCAGCTTTGGGATCTCCTGGCAGCTGATGCAGAGACTCACTCAATGATCCCCGGGCAGACGCAGTTGACACGGATGTTGTACTTTGCATACTGCTCGTTGTCAGGGCCATGCTCGGCGGTCTATTTACGGGCCCGGGCTCACTCACATCAACAGCATCGCTTCTCGTCATGCTCAGCACAGCTGCTTTAGAAGCACTGTAGGCCGCTAAAAGGGGCTTCAGTCTGGAGTATTCTTGAAGACAGGGGCTGCTGTCCACTTACGGGTTTCCGACCGGCTGACCAAGCTTAGGTTGCTCGCAACGTTGACAATGACGCCTCTGTTCCCTGGCCTGCCGTCGTGCGTCGTCATCGGCTCCTGCTTGATCATGTGCGTCAGCTCGGCGCGGGAGCATAGCCAAGTCCCGCGGTAGTTGATCGTAGTGATCTCGTCGAACTCTGCTGCCGTCAAGAGATGCGATGGCGCCAGTGGACCGAACATTCCTATTGTGAGCTGTAAGCCGTTTTCTTACTGACACCTGACCCACTTCCTTGAGTCCCCATGGTGGTTGACAAAAGGCCACTCACCAGCACAGTTGACAGCGTAATCGATGCGCCCCCATTCCTCCACAACATTGTCCATGCACGCCGATACTTCCTCCTCGTTACGGTTGTCGACCTCCATGACATAGGTGCGCGTCTCGCCGTTGGCCTCCCGGCACATGCGGGCGGTCTCGAGGGCACCATCCTCGTCCCTATCAAGGAGGGCGATGCGCTTGCACCCCTCGCGGGCGAAGGAGATGGCGACCTGACGGCCGATACCTGTAGGTGTCAATCATTTCTGTTCACATTTTCCATACATATCCCAAGACCCAGGTTGGCCTTTGGACATCTGGGGATGATGGGGATGAGGGAGGCTTTCTCACCGGAAGCGCCGCCTGTGACGACAGCAACGCCAGAGAAGAGAGACATTCTCATTTCGATGGCACGCAACGCTCTTAGACAGTCTTCAATGAGAGCTTCGTTGATACCCGAAAAGGACCTTGGCTGTTGTAGTGTCATCGGATATCCCAGCCAGCGCCGCAGGTGGGACCTGGCTCGGGGGGTCTCTGCAGGAATGCCGATCTTATGTGCCGTTGCATTGGCCGATATCGTAAGCAAGCGCCGTTAGTAACCCCGGGCTGTGCGGCTCAGCAGAAGACGGGAGAGAGTTTGGGGTGTGTGAGTGAAGCTTGGCGATAGCTCGCCCCAAACTTTTTAAACATTTATCCTTTGCGTCCTCTCCCCCCCCGGGTCAGACCCTTCAACGGGTAAGAACAGCGGAAAGAGGGGAGGTATGCCGGATTAGGAAAACACCGTTGCGAAAGGTGAAGCCAAGAGCACGCGGAAGTTTCATTCGGGGCTCGTGGCCGCAGACGTGCATCATCTCGTCCGATGTCGTTTGTCCCACTTATTAGCGCCGCGCATTAGCCAAAAAACGACGGCCTGGCTCACGGGCTTTTCCTCAGCGAACTAATTGGCGAAGCAGGTAGGGAAACGGAAAAGAGATCAGGTGCATGGTCCGTCCTATGTACAGTTCGAGCAAGAAGATCTCGCCATATTTCGAGGTTGGGCCGAACAGCGCCGCCTGCCATGTGTGTAGTCTGCGTTGGTTTGGACTTATGTTTTTTTCCCCTTCTTCCTTGAAAGCGTTTGCGCGGTTGGTTCGAACTGCTGCAAACGTGGCATCGACAAGATGCGATTCGCTGAGAGAAGACGATACGATACGTCTTTGTTCTGGCGAGTCTGTGCGGTGTCGGTCCCCTTGACTGAGAAGATGTCGCATCCGTACCGACGCATGTAGTGCTTGGTCAGTCAGTATTATCGTGACACGGGCTTTACCCTATCCCTTGCTATGACCGTTGGAAAGATCACCACACTCTGGTGAGGAGAGGGGGCATGTTGGACGGCACAAGTGGTGGAACAGAACGCCTTGCCTCTATTCTTTCTCTAGACCCGGATATGCCTACAATGGACTTTTCATTTCCCACACCTTTTATTCGACCACCCATCCCTTCCCAGCAACCTTGCGCTGTGTGACCTTCTTCATCGGCAACGGCCACCCCTGGCCACCGACGCCCTCGGCCCTCAGGTACGGCAGAACCCAGACCTCGCGCGTGTTCGCCGTCGACGAGATTTCCTTCACCGGCTTGCCGTAGCTCACCAGCGGCGTCCCCTTGGCGAGGCTGGCCAGCTGTCCGCCCGTGACGTCCGTCAGCGACTGCATCCTCGTCTTGGGCGCCTTGTTCGGGTCCGAGCCCTGCGTCGCCCGTTGCAGGTGCGAGTACACCACGTACTCGGGGCACTCTTGCGGGCTGAGGTGGGAGAGCGGTGAGCTCGGGTGGATGTATACGAACTTTTCCGTGTCGTGGCCCACGCCGAGCGGCACGAGCGGCACGTACGGCACGTCGATGGCGCGGCGGGGCTTGCGCGCTAGCTCGGGCGGAACGGGGGACTTGTCGGCGCGGATGGCGATGTGATCGATGAAGCCCGCGGCCACCATCTGCTTGAGGTAGGCGACCTGTTTGTCCGAAGGCGCGTCCAGCCGGTCCTGGTACTTGAGGTTCTTGAACGCCGGGATGTTGGTCCGGAGGAGCTCCGTGATCTGCTGGCGCAGCTGCGTGATCTCCTTCATGACCTTGAACCGCACAAAGTGGTCCTCGCACCACTTCTCCGTCGGGTCGTGCGCGAACTCGCCGACGACCTGGAGCAGCTTGATGGCGTCCGACCGGTCGTCCAGGTAGCAGAAGTTCTTGTGCGCGGCGTTGAACAGGCGTCGGATGTTGGCCTGGCGGTCCTCGGCGATGACGTCGGCGTTGCTGCGGAACTCGGACTCGTCACGCGCCGCGAGCGAGGGGATCGCCTGGTGCTCCGGCACGAAGATCTCGGCCGCCGAGAGCGCCGCAACCATCATGATGGTGTACGGCAGGCAATCGTGCTGGTGGCCGACGAGCAGGATGCGGGCGAAGCGGGGCGAGAGCGGGAAGATGGACATGGTCGCTCCGATCTTTGTGATTTGGCCCTCCGGCGTGACGGCGGAGAGGTAGCTGAGGAGCTTCTCCGCCTGGTGCAGGCCCATGCGGTTCGGCGGCGTCGGGAAGGGGAAGTTGACGACGTTGGAGAGGTTCATGGCCTTGAGCTGGAGGACGACCCCGTCGACGGGCATCCGCAGGATCTCGGGGTCGGTGAATTCGGGCAGGTCTCTCTCGTAGACGGCGGAGGAGTAGAGCCTGTAGCAGTGGCCCGGGCCCGTACGACCGGCACGACCGGCTCGCTGGCTGGCGCTGGCCTTGCTGATCCAGCCGATCTCGTACGTCTGCACCCCGCTGAGGCGGTCGTACTGGCGCTCCTTGGAACGGCCGCAGTCAAAGACGTACCGGATGCCCGGGATGGTCAAACTGGTTTCTGCGACGTTGGTTGCCAGGATAACTTGGCGATGGTTTTCGGGGGGGTCTTCAAAGACCCTCATCTGTTCCCTGGTGGGCAGTAGCGAGTATAGGGGCAAGACCTGCATCTTTAGGGGTCCCGTCTCGCCCTCCTCCCCCTCAATCTCGAATTCCTTGTCGTCCTCGTGCTCATTGTCATTATCGTCATCGAGCCCGTCATCGAAATCGGCAGCGTCCGCATCATCCACCTCGCCAAAGTCGATATCTTCGACTTCGACAGGCGCATCAGTGGCCGAAATCTCAACCTTGGGGGCGCTCGTTCCTGTGAAGCCACCGGAGGCTTCGGTTAGTCGCTTGCTCAAGTGCCTAATCTCGTTTTGACCCGTGAGGAAGACCAGAAAGCCACCTGGCGGCAGCTTCCTGTGACCACGCATGATCTTTTGGAAGGCCTCGTCAACGTAGTCGGCCTGCGTGTGCCGAGCAAAATGAATCGTGACGGGATGCTGTCGTCCTTCTACTTCGACCACAGGTGGCGGCGTGGGAAACAGTGTGGTGTTGTTGGTCATGTCCTCGACTCTCAGCGTTGCCGACATGATGATGATCTTGAGCGGCTTAATCGAGGGGTCGACCTTGTCGTCGCCCTTACGGATATTGTTGACACGACTCAGCATGCCGACCAAGATATCGGTGTTGACGCTTCTCTCATGAGCTTCGTCGATGACGATCGCCGAGTATTTCTTGAGCGAGAAATCCTGCGCCATTTCTCGCAGCAACACACCGTCCGTCATGAACTTTACAGCCGTCTTGGCTGACGTTGTGCCTTCGAATCGGATTTGGTATCCAACTCTGTCCGAGTGATCACCCAACTCCTGTGCAACACGCTTGGACATGCTCACGGCGGCAACTCGACGGGGCTGCGTGACACCAATCATTCCCGGGGTAGCAGAACCAGGAGAGCCGTAGCCAGCTTCATACAAGAACTGCGGCACTTGAGTCGTCTTACCGGAACCGGTGGCACCGCAGACAACCACAATGTCGTTGTTGTGGATCATTTCCATGATCCTCTGTTCCTCCGCAACGACCGGCAGCTTCATACGCGCTACTTGGATCTCCGGCGGCCTGGTCACCTGAACGGCGTATGCTTTGCGCGCCAGATTGGTTGTCGGCTGGAGTTCCTGCGGCAGGGGCTCTTGCTCGAGAGGTCGCGGCTGAAAGTTCTCCGGTCTGGGGATCTCGAGAGCTGTGGAAGACGGTGTTACCGGTTGGTAGCCCAAAGCCTGATTCCTCTGAGCATGTGCCCAAGCCTTGAATGCAGACTTTCTGTCGCTTCCCGAGTCGCCCTCGTCCTCCTCTTCATCGTCGTCGTCTTCGTCGTCTTCGGATTCCTCTGATCCTTCACTCGACTCTTCCGACTCCTCTTCAGAGGCTTCCTCGTCGTCGCCGGATTCCTGGTCCTCGCCTTGGTCGTCGCTGAGACCACCCCACTCATCCTCTGCATCCTTCGCCTTTTCGGTTTCAACGATAGAGAACTTGGAAACCACACCGCCCCTCTTTTGGCGTTTCCGGAGCACTGGCCGCCCCGACTCATCAAAATCAAGCGGGCGTTTCAAGCCCGAACCGACAGAAGCGGGGGGTTGCGGTTCCGACTTCGTGATAGGCGTTGGTGCCGATGCTGATGCTGATGTTGATGTTGATGTGGATGAAGGCGCCGCCGGTGCTGCCGCTCGAACCGGCCCAGGTGCTTGGGTCTTGGGCGGTGGCTTGATAGCCTTGGGTGCCTCAGCTTCACTCTCGTCGGAATCCTGCTCTGGCGCATCCTCTCTCTTCTCATAGAGGAGCTCCTCCGCGTCCGGGTCGACTTCCAAACCGGCATTCTTCTCCCTCAGCGTACGAATCAAAGCTTGCCGTTTCGTCTCCTTTCCCTGGCCGAGAGTCTTGATACTTGTGAACAGACTGGTGTCGACTTTCTGCTGTGCGAGTTTGGCGAGGATTTCTCGGTTCTCGTCTTTGCGAAGCTTATTTGTGATGTACTTTTCCATGCGCTTGGCCTTCTTGCCGCTGACCTTGACTCCATCTCCCTGCAGCTCAGCCTTGAGTTGAGCTCTCTTCTCCTGCATACGCTTCTGGTCCTCGGGGAGAATTTCGTCCGCGTTGGTGTCCAGAGAGCTGACGCCGTTCTCCTTGGCCCTCTCCCGGGCGAGCACCTTGTGCTTCCTCTGTCTTGGAACAAACTTTGGCATCTTGATGACCTGAAAAAATTGTTTCCTTTGAGTTGCAGTTTCTTGCTGGGTTGGTAATTATTATGGTGATTGTTCGGTTACAGCTGTGGTTGTGGTGATGCAGTCTCAATCAGGAAAATCCTGAGATTCGGGGATCAATCAAGGTTGAAGAAAGTTTTGCAAAATCACCAATTTAATCTTTCCAAAGATTTTTCCATTTTAGGGGGGTATCAATATTGGGAGAAATGCACGAAACGGTTCTCACAGCCTCCCTCTCACCTGGAACTGAAAAGACGATGAGATCCGCAGGCGAACTTCTGGATTTTTTTGGGTGGAAAAAGTTCTGCCGCCCCGACCGCCAGCTTTTTGGACTGTTTCTGGCCTAGTGCGGGGTGATCCTCTCCCCTGTCACCGGCCGCTTTTGTGGAGCCGTACTCACTCGGGCGCCCTACACTTAGCATAGGTACTCGCTGCGAAGCCCACTTAACAACACCCCGTCAGTTCGAACCATACGTCACTTAGGTACTTAACCTCAAAACCAACCCTAACTTACTCTGGGACTCGAGGTGATATCGACGCCATCTCTATCGAAAAATGGAGCCCCAAGGAATAAGAGAAGAAGCCTTCCCCGCGCGGAGCAGACAAGAGATGGGCACAGTGAACGGCGTCCCTACCGAAGTCACTTCCGTGTCCTTCTCTGACAAGTTCATGGTGACAATCTCCCAAGACGGCAAGCTTTCACAATGGGTGAGTTCATGTTTCCCGCTTAACCTTGTTCATGGGGCTCTCAAATACTCAGAGATACTAACTACTGCAAGATCCAAGTGCCTCTGCAAGCATCGTCAGGCGGCATGGTCGACCTGAGCCTGCCGTCAAGTAGCGGGGGACTGCTTCCTTCCGTCCACCTCACACCCAAGACTCTTCTCGGCGGAGGTGGCGATGAGAGGGAGACTCTCGGGCAGCTCTACGCAGCGCAGATTGCCAGTCTTATCTCTACCAGAGACCCAGAAGATCGTAGGACACTGGTTCTCGGGTTGGGACTCAATAAGGTCGACACCGAGAGGGAGGCCTTCTTTGACACGATGGAGCTGATACAAAAGGTGCTATAAGATTCGAATCGGCATGGACGAAGATACATGTCTAAAAACGAGTTCATTCAAACTATTCAATGGAGGCAGAGATGGGGTTAAGGATGGACTATGCCGGGTCGAGGACTGCCGTGTATGCTCAAGACGGTCGTCTGAAAAACCGGATGTTCGCCTTCTTCAGGCAGCATTGAGCCGAAAAATGCGCCAACACACGCCATCTGCCTCGAGTGAATTATTGAGTCACGCAAGGGCACCTCCAAGTCGTCCGCTTTCTCGGAAATCACACTTGAGCTCCTGGGGGTTGAATCGCAAATAGCCGAGCCTAGCAAAGCAAGCCTCATGCATGGCCATCGCTGATAGGTATGGTCCATCTTCGCCCTGCTGAATAGCCTGAAACAAAGTGAAAAGCAAGTCGATCTTGCGCTCTGCCTTCTTTTCACATGGCAAGGCGGTTAAGAAATATCTCGCAAAATGGATTACGCAATAACATTTATGTGCTGTCATTTCTGCCGCCTCTGAAAACCGCCGGGGTCAGCTTTCTTTTTCCCACGCGCCTCCGACAACTACGGCTATGGCGGTGAGCCGGTAAAGCAGGAACGGTGCCACCACTGCAAATCACTGCCTCCCCAACCACTTTCCCCACGTTCGAGTGACACCCGTACCTGATAGGCGAGGCCAGAGAGGTTCTCACCGTCCCCCGGGAACACGAGCCGTGAGGACCCGACGGGCTGGGACGGATCGGGAGTGCTCATAGGACACACAGGCTCTGAGCGACGCTCTATCCGGCGGGACGGGGATGTAGCTGGCGGTTTCCGGCATGCGAGTGGTTAGTCGGTCAAAACAGGCCGACGGCATTTCGCCATCGCCAACAAAAAGGAAAGAAGAGGCAACAATGGCGGTCAGACGACGGGAGAGCGCAGCAGCGGACGCGGGAGGGAGTGTACGAAGGTGGGCAGGGTGACGGTGCCCCCAAGATAAGTACATGGGTTTCCTGCGGTAGACTAGCTTGGATAGCCTGGATATAGAATGATAAGACGCCGGGATTTCTCTTCCAGGAGCATTCCAAGTGATGCCCTGGTAAGCAATCATACACGCACCGCGCAGCGCGGGACAACGTCGGTAGACCTGCAGAAGGGAGCAAAGGAAAGAGGGCTAACATTGTATGTGTGTAGGCGCCCTCCTCAGGACTTTTGTGCATCTGGTTACGCACCATAAACGGCTTTGGATCCCTTGACGAATATGTCGAGGAAAGATCCTCCCTCCCCTCGGCCGCCACCAAACCCACCACCGAGTCCAAGTTAACGGCGGAGCCTGAGGTATTCGGTCTATGGAGTGTGAGCACCAATCCCTATCCCTTTAGTATCAGTATCTTAACACTCCCGAAGGCAGTTTCTGCCTATTCTGGCAAACAAAGAACAGCTGCGGTAGGAGGATGAAACGGTTCTTCGTGCCAGAAAAAGGGCACCTGTCACAGAAGAGATGGCCGCAGCAGAGATGCTCGCCGTGCGCCAAATTAATATACCAATGCCATCGCCGACTCAAGGGTCACAACTTTGCTTTGTCGTTGAGCACCCACGCCCCGTCCCGGACCTCAAACTCTCTGCCCCTCTTCCACCCGAGCCACGCTTCGAGCGCCTCCTCTCCGCCCTCGCCCGGCGAAAGCGCAACACCCGCGTACCCTCCCCCTTCGACGCCGGGCCCCTGGCCGCGTCTCACGTCTCCCACCATGCCCTCGTCCACCGCCAGACACGGCGTCTCGACCAACGTGACGGCCGGCCTCTGGTCGCCCTCCCTCCCCTTCCCCGTCTCGAGCTCGTGATACTCCAACACGGGTGTACAGCACGCGTCTGTTCCGTCGAACACCGCCTCCCACTCGCTCCGCGTCCGGCCTTTGAAGGTGTTTGTGAAAATCTCCCTCAGCTCACCCCATCTCTCCCGGTCGAACCTGTTCTCTTCCCAACCTTTACCGGCCAGCCCCAGCCCCTTCATCAACGCCCGAAAGAACTGCGGCTCCAACGCTCCAACCGCGACGTACTTCCCGTCCTTGGTCTCGTACGTGTCGTAGTAGGGACACCCGCCGTCCAGCATGTTCCTCCCCCTCCCGTTGCCCCCCAACGTGTTCTTGAGCGCGAACCGCGGGAACGTCGCGAGGTACGATGACCCGTCGACCATGTTCGCCTCGACCACCTGCCCCGTCCCGCCGTTCCCCGCCCTCGCCAGCAGCGCCATCAGGATCCCCTGGAACAGCACGGCCCCGCCGCCTGCGAAGTCCGCGAGGATGTTCCACGGAGGGTGCGGCTTCTCGCCCTCGCGGCCGAGCAGGCCGAGCACCCCCGAGACGGCCAGGTAGTTAATGTCATGGCCCGCCATGTCTCTGTACCTCCCGTCCCTCCGGAACCCCGTCATGCGGCCGTACACCAGGCCGCGGTTCGCTCGCCTCAGGACCTCCGGGCCCAGGCCCAGCTTCTCGAGCACGCCCGGGCGGAACGGGTCGATGAGCACGTCGGCCTCGGCGGCCAGCCGCTTCACGAAAGCGATGCCGCCGGGCGACTTGAGGTCCACGGTGACGGAGGCCTTGCGGCGGACCAGCATGTCGGCGGTGGGCAAGGGGGTGCGGCTGCCCTCAAGGGCGCGGTCGACGCGGATGACGGAGGCGCCAGCGTCGGCGAGGAGCATTCCGGCAAAGGGCCCCGGCGCGAGGCCAGCGAATTCGAGGACTTTGATGCCTACGAGGGGCGGGGGACCAACCATCTTCGCGTGCTCACAACGTGATGCTAGACAACAGGGGGGAAAGATGGGTAATAATGGGGTCGATAGAGTGAAACTCGAGATGTATTAATGTGAAAATATCTACATGGGAAGTGAAATACAAGAAAACGAAGGACGCCAAAGCCAGGAGTGTGCACTCATTAATTAGTAGATGAGATGAAAGTAACCGGCAAAAGCCATGGTTGGAGACGCTCCAAAAAGCCGAGGCAGCGCGCGCCTGGGCGAGTGTTGGAGGTGTGCTGCGCCGGGGCTACTCGAACACCAAAAAAAGACATGCACCTCGCATCGCGGGGGAACGGAGACGGGGGGATCCCGACCAATGTCAGTCCACCTGCATCAGAGGAGTGTGGGGTCACCGACGGTGAGCTGGTTGCTCCATTCGGACTGACCGTGGGCCTCGACCCGGACGAGGCGACGCCAGGTGGGAGCAGACAAGCAAAAGGGAGGGCCAGATGACCGACATTGTGGCGATGCGTCCAAGGTTCGCCTGTTGCTCACATTTTAGGACTGTTTTGCGATCCCTTCCCGCGGTCGCTGACGGATGAAAATGGCAGCATTCAAACCGCCAGCTTCTGCTCTATGAGAGTAGAGCAAAAGCTCAAAAAAATTGGTAGCTTCTCTTTGATTGAGCGTGTCATCCTTAGTGCAGGGGCCATGCTACTGTGAGATAGTTAGTTACCGTGGTTCGAACCCACGACCTCCAGGGTGTAACTTACATCTTCTCTGTATCGTTTCAAATTGACCAAATGCCCGAAGGCGAAATCCAACGCGATTTGATCCGCTATATACCTAGAAACTCTACCTTACCTTGTAAGCCAACCAAACAAGGAAAGTGGGTACCCGCGGTACATAGCCCCTCCCAAAGCTACGGTACAACAGCAGGCAGCTACAATTCTTATGTAGGTGATGCTCATATTGTAAGCTCTTCTATTCTACTCAAAACAAGACAATAGTAGCTCAATATTATTCTCTTTGACTAGCAGGTAACTTGGTGGCTTTCCTTTGATGACTAAGAAGGCAGCGGCAGCTGTAAGCCAGCTGCAGTGCTACGCCAGACAATTCATTACGTGCTCCGTGCAAGGGTGCCCTGCCAATGTGAAAGGGACGTCTCAGGCGGCTGCACATGCTCCATCACGACCTAAGAGCAAGTGCTGTTGGCAACGCCTGTCCCAGGGGGGGTGCAACAAACACATACTGCACTGAAGTTGTCTCGAAGTTTCACTAACCATACCCATTTGAGTTGGATCATCTGCTGCATCCGTGTCAGAGACCCTATCAGATACATCAACTGTGGGCATGGCGCGTTGAGGCAACCAGCTACGTCTAAAGGCAAGACCAAGGATTATTGGTCGAGATCTTCAGTTTGAGGCCCATGGCCATCGGCAACACATTAAGAGAGAAGAGTCGACTCTCGCCGGGCGACCACAGTACAGGCATCTACGACTTCTATGTGGGAGACTCCGATTCGAATGCAGAAAGTGGTTGCCCCAATTGGCCTAGTTGAACTTTCTAGCAAAATCACCTACCTAGATACTATATACCACCGCAGAACTAGTGCTAGTTTAATAGTACAAACAAGCAAAAGTGAGAGCGAGATTAAGAAGATGTAGCAATAAGCCTTTATTGTTGGAGATTTACACCCTAGCCCCTTATTAATAGGGGTTTGTTTTTTTCTTTTTCTCTGTCTACTTCTAGGCAGCTTTACACCTTCATTACGCGGACGCAAGGGACAGAAAACCACATTATTGAAATCCCTTGTTTCTGCAGCCGAATTATATACATAGTAGACTCAAATAGGCAAAAAAGAAGACAAAAAAATTGGTAGCTTCTCTTTGATTGAGCGTGTCATCCTTAGTGCAGGGGCCATGCTACTGTGAAGATGTCAGTACTCTGGGTCGAACTTGCAGCCTCTGAAAAGGGGTATAGAACATACATCTTCTCTGTATCGTTTCAAATTGACCAAATGCCCGAAGGCAGAAATTAGACCACGTTTTGTTGGCTATGTACTTAGGACAAAGCCGGTGGCTGAATGTTTGCCTGGTGAGGCAACAGACGGGCAGGGGAAAGGATGAAGACCACCACCTCAGGCAGGACAAGCTCACATGGGCACGGGCGGGCGGGCATGCCTGCCTGGCGGACCAGACTGTACACAAAGTAGCCGCACAGGTAAACTAGGAAGTTCCAACAAGCATGGGATTCTCTCATTCTTAGCTTGAGTTCCTATTCGTTTGGGCGTTTCCTTTGCTGCTGATAAGAAGTACTGTAATCGTGGAAACCACGCACTCATCGCAAACACACTCCCCATTAACATACATCATCGCAGCCGGTTCACAGCTTCTTCGAAACCCCGGAGTCAACATCATCAAGTATCTCCACCGTCTCCTCCCACAGTCGCTTCTGCATCTGCTCCCCTTCCTCCCCCTGCATGATCTTGGGGAACTCGACGACGGCGCAGTCGCTCATGTACCGCCCGTGGGCCTCCTCGCCCGCGAACGCGGACGCCATCAGGCACCGGGAGCCAACCTCGGGCGACCGGGCCACCAGCTTCAAGATGACATTGAGGATGATCGTCAAGGGGAATGGCAGGTGGCGGAACAGCTCCGTCGAGCAGAGGCCCGGGTTCAGCGTCGTCACCTGCACCCTCCCCTTGTCCGACGCGTCCGCCGCGATGGCCATCTGCCGCCCCAGAATCACCTGCATCAGCTTCGTTGTGTTGTACCGATCCAACAGGCTCTTGTTGGCATTGAGCGCCTTATAGATGTTCTCGGCGTTGCGTTCTCGGAACTTGGCCTGCGTTTTCACCGGATGAGACATCAACGCCAATTTCCCTCACCTGAAGGAGAGGTACCAGTAGTTAGGGGGGCTACTCACCAGCTGACTGGCCTCCGACGCGGTGATTACAATCTTGGGCGTCACGTTGTGCGTCTTCCCCGTCCGCCGCATCACCGGCAGCAGCTTGAAGCCCAACAGGAAAGTGCTCAGCACGTTCACCGTGAGCGAGCTCTCCCACCCCTCGGCCTCGATCCTCTCGTTGGTCGCGATGCTCGCGTTGAGCAACAAGTAATCCAGCCGCGGCAGCTGGTCCGCGCGCGCTGCGAAATCCTTGACGCTGTCGAATGACAACTGGTCCAGCGGCCACACCTCGAGGACGCCGTGTCGGCCCGTCGTCAGCTCAATGTTCGCCTTGGCCGCCTCGCCCTTTTCCGTGCTGCGGACGGCGAGGATCACTTTGGCGGCGTTAAGACGCACAAAGTGTCGCGCCGCCTCGAGGCCCAGGCCGACGTTGGAGCCCGTCACGATCACGGTACGACCTGCGCAGTCCTCGGTCGGGTAGGGCAGTTTCTTGAACTGTGAGCGGAAGAAGTCCACGGGATTCATGTTTGCGGCTTTCTTCGGCGAGTCCCCAGGGTTAGACTTAGGTATTTGGTGTCGTCCTACCTGCTTTTTGCTGCAATGGATGATTGCTAGCGGTGGTTGATGGTATCTCTTTGATTCGGGAGCTGCCACATGCACATGCGTATGAAACGAAAAGGGGGGGGGGTAGAAGAGAATCGATGATGAAAGGGAGGTCTGGCGAGTTTATCAATCGACAAAGAAACTCGTCGCCTTCCCCCAGCCGTCCCTCCTAGGGGTTTCTTTTCCCTCCATTCGAGGAGAGCCCCAAGCTTTCCGGCCCGTTTAATGTGGCGGGGGTGTATGGAGCTCGGAAGCTACCATGATGCTTTCGCTATCCAGGAAATGTTTCACAATCACCCGGCTTCCAGCAAACGGTGCACTGGCCACCAGCATGGGACACAGGACGCAGCGTACTCCAGCGTCTTGTAACACGGGCTGGAGACCCGACGGCCATGACTGTAGCATTCTGTATGTTTTGCTGCTGCCTTTGTCGACATGGCCCAAACCCCTGTTTTCGTAGACGTATCCGTGTTCTCTCTTCTTGTCGTGAGACGGGAACATCCCGCATGAACGGTTCTCGTTGATACGTCACTGGTCAATCGATGCATGGCAGGTCGCGGTGTCGGGGCTGGTAGAAGCTTAAATCAGCTGTGTCCCATCACACACACACGCACACCTTTGTTGCTATTGGACGCTGAACCTCCTCTCCAACAGCTAGATGCGCCGATCACTTGGTCATGGATAAATGTGCGCCTAGAGGCCATCCGAGCACAACTCCCAACGCCTGATAAATCGTTGAACGTCGCAACCCTGATTGGCTACTTTGGACTTCAATCATATATGTTTAAGTGAAGTGAAACACGCACACTGGTAGAAAGGGGGTCTTGGGGCTAGAACATGAGTCTTCGTAGCTGCCTCTACCTCGCTGTAGCCTCTTCGGCCATCTTGATCCAGTCTTCATATCAGAAACAAATGGGTACTACTTTCATTAAAGGACTATCACCGCAACTGCCGCTGTTCAACCGTCTACTGCCTTCCACGCCTCCAGGGATCCCGCCGACGATATATGGGAAGATTTCACTGCCTAAACGCCGCGCTCCTTCTTTTCTGTGCCCCCGGAAGCATGGGGCGGCCAGCGTTTCAGCGGGCAAAGTTCTAGTGCTTCTCGGAAGCCGTTCCGTGTGTCGTACCGTGTCTTTACTGGACCTGGCTGACAATCTCACTGGCCTTGCCAAGGGACTCCACCATTTGCTGGCACTCCTTTCTTCTGCGGATGGTGAAGTCGCTCTCCTTGAGCAGGTCATCCAGGGTGTCGGTGCGGTACATGTTCTCCAATAGCTCTTTCTGCATCTCGTCCTTGGTAAATCTGGCTCGTGTCAGCCCGCCGAAACCCATCAGCTACAATCATTATTCAACTTACTGGACGAGGGTAAGCATGATGGCCTTGGGTACCATGTCGATCATGGTACGCCTCACGATGTTGTAGTAAGAGGATATGAGCAGCTCTACACATCTGTGTTAGCCAACATCTCACACGCCAGCGAATTGCAGACGTACTAATGACTTCGACCTCAATGTTCTCTCGCTCCGAGAGCGTTCCGGAAGCCTTGAGTGTTGGCGGAGGGGCCTCCATGGCGGCTGCCTTCTTCTTATTCTTCGCAGCAAAGAAGCTGCCAAAGAAACCACCGTTCGAAGGGTCCTCTGGCACTACCGGGCTAGACGCTCTAGGAGTACCGCCCGGCAGAGGCTTGCCGGTCTTGGGGTCGACCTGGACGGGCTTGGGGTTGTAGCGCTCGTTGACCATGGCCATGGCTCTATGGCCGTTCAAGAAGTCAGGATGACCGGTGTTGATGTAGCATGCCTCCATGGCGACCAGGTCCCTGACGAGCTTGTTGGTAGGCTCCATGGCCCTCTTGAAGAAGTTGATTACCACGGCGTGGATCTTCTCCTTGAGGGAAGGATACCTACGATACAGAGCCTTGCCGAGGAGCTGCGACAGAATGCGCACCAGCTCGTCGTAAACGAGAGACACACACTTCAAACTAGGGTCCTCGAGGCGCTTGATCTGCTGCTTCACGATCAACTCGAAGGCAGTAGTGCCGACGAAGAGAGCGGGGGAGGAACCGGAAGAATTGTACAGTATGGTGCGGATATCGACGTCCTTGACCACATCAAACGGGTCCACAGCTTTCACACCGTTGGCGTACAGCTCGTGGAACACGAAGCTGATTCTGGCACCACCTGACAACTCAGTGCTCGAAAGCTCCGTGTTGTTACCATCCAGCACTGTCCGCCACTCGTTGGTGAACTCGGTGATAATGTTGAGCACGATGTTTGCGCTGTTGCCCAGCATGCTCGGTCCCAAAGTCTCCAGTTCAGCCGTATACTTTTGCAACGAGCTCGAGATACGAGCCTTGATATCCGGCAGTGTCTGCTTGATGTGCATCATCAGGATAAGGTTTAGTTTCCTGGCCAGATAGGGCGTTCCACAGTAGGAACTCTTGTTTCTGTACGCCTTGTGGTTGTCAAAGAAGTTCTTCTCGTTTTCCAAAGCCGCCTGGATTGGCTTCTTGTTGTCAATGTCTCGCTGGCCACGGTTGACCACAGGGACGTATCCCAATCGCAGAGGAATGATACGCCCAGCCAAAATATCGACGACGTCAGTACCCTCGTCCATGAGATCCACCTTTGTGAGAACACCGATCGTTCGTTGACCCTCGGGATCGACCTCTCGTGCAAGCTTCAGACCGTCAGAGTTGGCCAGATCAATGTTGGCGGCAGTGACGGCGAGGACGATGGCGTTGGACTTGGAGATGTACTTGAGAATCATGTCGCGGATTTGGCGCTCGATGTCTCGAGGCTGGTCTCCAACGGGCACTCTGGTCAGACCAGGCAAATCGACGAGGGTCAGAGTAAGGACGTTCGGGGAGTAGACTCTCAGGTTGATAGGTGCGGGCGAGATGCCTGCGTTGCGGCCGACCTTGGCCTCGGTTTCCCTGCTAATCTCATCCCGAATCTTGTTGAAGTCGTAGAACTTCTGGCCAGGGATGTGGAGGAACTCGCCCCATTCGTCGGCGTTGGCTGCCTTATCGGTGCTGTTTTCCACCTCCTCGACGCCGTTTTGTGAAGTCGCGGGGCGGTTGATGAGCTGAAGGACGAGAGGTCGACGAGTGCAAATACCAGAGCCTCGAGGCAAGCTGCAGAACACAACCTTGTTAGATGCCCCCAAGAACCTGGAAACATGTGACGGCGGGGTAGAGGGGGAAGGTTGCCACACTCACAAGTCTCTTCCTACGATGTTCTCCAAGACGGAACTCTTACCGCTGGACTGACTGCCAACGACAACTATTTGAGGGAGATCGATGGGGTTGGTGACGCCGACCGTTGTGAAAACATCCTGGAGCTTGTTCACGAGCCTGAAGCGCAGCACAGTTAGCTTCCGCGTGGGTCACGCAGTGTTGGGCATCACGTACGTGATCAAGGCGGGATCCGAGATACCGCCCTGGGACTGGGACGCGCTCATTATTGCGATGCGGCCGGCGCTCTTCAGCGATGCAGTCGTGAAAGGGATGGGGGTTGAGGATCAAGTCGAGAGCGTATTCCTTTGTGGTCAAATGTCCTGTCGCAGATGGCTTCTGAATCGCAATACGTGGAAGAAGCCGGAAAGGGGGGTGCGGGCTCGAAGCGAGGACGATCGGCAGCTTGGGGCGGGGGACCTGATGGAACTCGAGTGGTGGTACCCCCTGCGATGTCGGTGGCGACGGGTATTTATATCAGCAAAGATGTGAGGTTGTCAAGCAGGTTGCGAGTTTGGAGTGTTTGGTTGGATTGGGAACGATGGGAGAAGATGTCGCAAGCACCCAGAAGTCTGGTCTGTCAAGAGCCTAGTACACGTTGCTGCCCTGAGAGTGTGTGCGGGATCCCTGACGCACCAGCCACATACGATGTACACACGTTTGGTACCCACCGGTGTCGTAGGCCCCTGTCACTCTGCCGACGACAGCACCTCAGGCGCAGCCTGATGGAATGCTTAGAGACCTCCTCCCACTTGGGCGCCGGTGTCTCACGTGATGGACTAGTCTGTATCGGGGACAGCTTCAGCACCTTATTTGTGCCGACAGGTTCCGTACTGCATCGTGAATGGGGCGAGATGCTGCTGGATGAAGAATTCAGGTGCCTGCCTACATGCGTACGTCACTCGAACCGCGTAAGTATGGACAAGGTCGCGTCATAGCACACAGGCGACGATGTCTTGTTTGATCACTCGTTTGGCAGTTATGTTGCGATGCATGGTTTTCGAGGGACTGGATGAGCCTTGTCGACTAGTCCCACCACAACTCGTTGCATTAAAGTGTCAACTGAACTGGAAATGAGACCAGAGCTTAATTGCCCAGTGGGATGGTCCCCCGCCCCTCCCATCGCTCTCAACTGATAGTCATGGCCCTTAACGTCGCTTATCCTCGATATTTTGTATCTATCTTTCTTGCGGTCACGTACGGAGTACAAGATACTACAACAAGTATGTGCCATTTGGACCGGATCCGTTTGTAAATGAGTCCGGACCCAAGCCGCAAACGAAGCGACGGTAATGAACCGGCAGAGAGCCTGATACCAAGACAGCTCTGGCGATGCGCTCGAGACCTCTGGCAAACTGCATGTTCATCCACACTTTGATATACTTCCACGACATTACAGCTTGTCTTGTTGCTTTGCAGAGAGGCGTAGGTACTTGGCAAGTAACTAGGTGCAGATTGATCAGCTATTACCTCTGGTGTAGTTTCAGTGCTCAGTGTCAAGAAAAGCTATAGTGTAGGTAGAGCAATCCTGATCTGAGTTGCTCCACGCTCGTCATGTTCATGACTGCCAACCCTCAGAGGGGGGAAAGACGTTACGGAGCATGTGACCTCTATCCCCTCAATGCATAGGTACCTAGCCACTAGGTATCTGAATCCATCTTTCGATGGGATCCGTCATGCATACCTTGCATACCTGCCTTCTGCCCGGGTAGGTAGGTATGCAACGTATGGGCCGGTACGTAGTGGTGTGTTAGTGGGCTTCGCTGTCTTAGGGCCCCCGCCAGTGAACCGGCGCTCCAGCCCCCCCAAGGTCATCCGTCCCCACCCTCTCGTGTGGAGGGACGGCAATGGGCCCAATCAGGCGGCATCCCGTCATCTACTGCCCGCTGGCCCCAGTGCTCGCCCAGTCAGAGTGGCACAGCAGTGTGCAGCTGCCGGCCACGGGTCCCTACCTGGCAGGCTGCCTGGTTAGCGGCCTACCGTGGAAGGCCAGAGGTACCAGGCCACCTAATAGCCTACGTACGGATACCTACCTACCTAGGGTATTGTGCCTATCAGAGTAAAGTAGGTGACCTGCCTCACCTCAAGGTATGACCTCTATCATCGGGCAGTCCCGAAACCTGCACCTACGAACTCCAAACCTCCAAGCTTCACCTTCCACTCCACGTCCTGCGTCTAAATCAACGCACTTTTGGTTTGCTCCCAGACCTTCGATTCTCACGTACCTCGCTTGCTTCGCCTTACCGCACCGAACACCCATACGTCCGTCCGCCCGCGCTACCGTACGCTACCTACCGACGTTACCTATCCGACCTTACGAACAACGCTTCTCTGAACCCGGACCGTAATCAAACATCTAGCCACAAAGCACTCACCACAACATTCCTACGTGCCTGGGCGTCTCCGTTACCCCCAATATATCGACCTCTGAGAACGACCGCGGGTCCTTCCCGCGGTAACAAAGGCCGACCTGGACCCCAACTCCAACACAGCTCCCAATTCCCACCCCATCATTACCGACCGACATCTATCCACCCCGCCGACTATTCAGCCATCTTCCACCCCAACTTTCCCGCCAGCCCCCGCGGCTTCCCGGCCCTCCTCCTCTCCTGACGATACCGCACCTTCGAGCCCCTACAACCCAACCAGTCCAAGACACTCCTCGGCTGTCCCCGGCGCGATAGAACCTCCCTTGGCGCCCCGTCAGGTCTTGGGCCGTAGACAACGAGCCGATTCCGACTCGGATCGGGGAGACTCTCCTGTGACGTCTGCGGGCGCCCGTCGACCCGCCTCTCATCCTCCTAAACGCAGAAGAGGAGACTCCGCCATGATTTCGGACGGCGACGGAGCAGCTTCGAACGGAACGTCCAGGACGTATTCCAACGGCGCAAGGACGGAGGCGCCGGTGACCGCCTCGGCCACCAACGGTTCTCGCAAAGCCGCTGCCATGAACGGCTCATCCCGTACCGAGAAGGATGCCCCACCACCCGCCCCTTCGACCTATTTCGGACACGATCGAGAGGAGGTTACGCGAATACTCATACAGGCCTTGTCCGATATGGGATACCGCGGAGCTGCCGAGAGCGTCAGCAGAGACAGTGGTTACGACTTGGAGAGCCCAACCGTCGCCGCCTTCCGTAATGCCGTGATCAGCGGTGGGTGGGGCGAAGCCGAGGAGCTTCTGTACGGAGCCGTCACGTCTGACGAGCGAGGCCATCCTGGGAACGACCTAGTGCTAGCACCCGGATCTGACCGAAATGTGATGCGATTTTGGCTGCGGCAACAAAAGTTCCTCGAGCTTTTGGAGCAGCGTGACACCGGCAGGGCACTAATGGTGCTGCGAACCGAACTGACGCCGCTCTACCAAGATACCCAAAAGCTCCACTTCCTCTCCAGTCTTCTCATGTGCCAGTCTGCGGAAGATTTGAAGGCCAAGGCCGAGTGGGATGGAGCTCACGGTCAGTCAAGAAAGGTCTTGCTATCGGAACTATCAAGTACGTACCCCTTGTCCCTTGATGATGTTTATGCAGTGCTCATTACCCTCGTAGAATGTATATCACCCTCGGTAATGCTGCCAGAGAACAGGCTCGCCGTACTATTGCAGCAGGTGAAGCAAAGCCAGATAGACAGCTGTCTCTGGCACACAACTGCGTCCTCGCCGTCATTGTACTCGGACCACTACTGTGAACGAAGTCATTTCCCCACGGAAGCCGCGCTGGAGCTCACAGACTTGACTGGTGAGGTCTGGCAGGTGGTGTTCTCGCACGATGGGCAGCGCCTCGCTGCGTGCGGAGATGGCGATACCGTTGTTATTTGGGACCTGCCCTCATTCACCGTCTCTCACGTCCTCCGGCCGCATGCTCAAGGTGTCGGCGGCTTATCGTGGAGCCCCGACGACTCGATGATAGTCACATGCTCGCAGGACAAATACGCACGACTTTGGGACACAGCGGTATGTGCTCTCCTCGTGGTGAAAAAGTAAGATTGCAACGCTGACTCGGAACAGACCGGAGACATGATCCTTAAGCTTGAGCGGTTTGATGAGCCGGCCAGCGGCTGTGTCTGGGCGGCGGATAGCAAGACGTTCATCACCGGGTCTCTGGACAAAGATCACGGCTTGCGCACTTGGAGTACGTCGGGGGAGATGCTGTGCGAATGGGGCAAGAAGCACAGGGTACAAGACCTTTGCGGTTCGCCGGATGGGCATTGGCTCGTTGCAGTCGACGACTTGCAGAAGATCCATGTCTACAACGCTTTCACACGTGAACTGGAGTACGAGATGGAGGTCAAGTCTCGGCCGACCTGCGTGAGCATCAGCGAAGACTCGCGCCATTTGCTCCTTAACAAGAAAGATGGAGAGCTTCAGCTGATTGATTTGGTAAACCGGACGTCGGTGCAAAAGTTTCTCGGTCACACCGGAGGCGAATACATCATTCGCAGCGCTTTCGGCGGTGCCAACGAAAGCTTCGTTGTGAGCGGTAGTGAAGGTAAGTCGGTTTTTGGTCATTTGCATGGCAAGCGTACTGACCTCTGGGGATTAGATGGCAACATTCTTATCTGGCACAAGAACAGTGGAGCTGCGGTTGAGAGGCTCGAAGGACATCAGCCTCGAACGAACGCTGTCGCCTGGAACCCTGCAGACCCATGTATATTGGCTTCATGTGGTGACGATGGCAAGGTTAAAATGTAAGTTTGCGATATCAGCATCAAGTGCACTCTCACTGACACTGCATAGTTGGTCGAACAAGAGCAAAAGTGCGACTCTCAGGTCATTACATAACGGAGCGTCTCGGGCGTCCAACGGTTGGAGTGCAGAGGAACGCACTGGAGACGAATAGGACCCTCGAGTCGCGCTGAAGTGAAAGAGTCTCTACTGGCTGTCAATTTCCGGCAGCCTTAGTGGAGCATAGATAAGAGGAGGGGCCAGAACCGGAATAAACCCCCTTCATCAACATGTCACGGTGTCACGGCGTATTTCTGGGTTGGGATACAGGAGCGAGGCGGCTGTTGCTGCCTGTTGGCTCTTCCACGGTTGGTCTGGCCTGTTGCGGATAGAACGATTGGTGTTATATAATCGGGTATTGAGACTGTTATTGCAACGCAGGAGCTCACAAGAGGTTGCTTTCATTGGTGTGAATGTCTGGTCATTGGGGTATAACGGCCGCTGCTTGGATCGTCCCCTCCTGTGACGCTTGCCTCCGCTCATCACTGCTCTTTCTGGCACGTAGGTTTCACTCAGCTTGACGGAAGGTGCTGTATCATATAGTGCATAACAAATGTCAGTGCTTCTTGCGTGTTTTGTGAGAAGCTTGGCCCCTAGGCGTTCGATTCCAGAAACAGCGATTCGTTGTGTAAGGTCTCCTCCTATCTATCAATCTTGGTTCCGGATAGACCCGTTGCCTTTCGTGGCCTCTTCCTCGTCATCCACACCCATCGGCTGCCGGGGATCCTCAACGGTCTTGTCTCTGTGCTTCGCCTCTTTATACATTTCAGTACCGTCCATTTTATCCATTAGGCTCTACATAATGTCTTCCCCGCCATCACTTACCACGGAAAAGCCAGCCATTAACAGACGCAACTCTACGGACACGGTGCACCAACGACCTAGTATGCTGGGCACCGTTCGTTCGCACAAGTGGCTCGCCAAGCAAAAGCCACACATTACCAACGAAGCCGCATGTTGCCCCTGCGTCGTATACGCCCGCACTGCGGAGAGACTCGAACGAGTCGCCTACGATGAAGATCCACTGGCTCCATCTTCAGGGGCCTGCAACAGTCCCTGCTGGTCTTGTTGCCTGAGCTCTGCGAGTAAGTTGGGTCTTTGAAGAAGCCTCAAATCATCTTCTGACCGCAACAGTATGTAACTGGAAGAAGCCACTCCGCGATCAACGTGGCGATATTCGGGATCGCTATGCCATCACTGGCAGTGTTGAAGACGACGATATCAACGCTTGCGCACACCCCTTCTGGACTCTCATGCTCAATCACAACGAGGTCTTTATACGCGAAAAGATCTGCCAGGACCTCAAAACATATCCCTTCTCTCCGGGCCCTCCACCAAAGGAGATCCGCCGCTTCAAGGCTCAGGCAGACAGCCCATACAAGTCACAGTCACAAATGCAAATGAAGAGCAAAAGCCTGCCAAGAATTCTGGAGTTGCCAGAATCCAGTAACTCAACGGGGAAGCATGAACCCCCTAGCATATTGACGAGCCCTGAGTTGGACAAGGTTGAGCCAGAGACCAGTTCTCCGTTACCACCTCTCAAAGATCGCAAGCGCAACGATACCCCTGCAAGATCTCCCGACGTCCTGCGAAGTCCTAATCTGGACCCTCAAGATTCTCGCGTAACAGTGGCTGACTTTGCGGAGCCTCATCGACTCAGCCAAGACCTCAAGAAGCCAGTTGGAATGAAGCAATATCCCCATACCGTTCACAACGATCCTCTTTTCGGAATTGCCGAAGAGGTTCACCTCCATACCGTCCATGACGACCCTACGATGGAAGTGGCACGCCCGCTGGTTCCTCATCAAATCACCATAGATCCCAGGGCACCAGTGTCAAAAGCGACGGCCCCTCACAGCATCCATCGCGACCTCACTGCCAAGGTGGCTGAAAACCCAAAGCAACATTCGGTTCATGATGACCAGACCAGCAATATTTCCAATCCTGTTTACGATCATAGGCTCAGCCAAGACCATGTGGCCCCGGTGAGCACAGGAACGAATCCTCACAGTGTTCATGATGACCAGACAGTGGGCATTCCTGGACAGCCAGCCTCGCATTCCCTCAGCGTAGATCCAACAATGGCTCAGCCAGAGCAAGCCGCTCCTCACAGTAACCATGATGACTCTAAGGTCAAGGCTACCGAAGGCGAACCGAAGCAACATACCATGCAGACCAGCTCCGCGGCTAGGGCACCCCGGAAGAGGCCGAGTGGGCACCAGCTCGGAGATATTGGGCGTTCTGCAACAGCTCCGGCAGAACTTGACAACAAGTCTACAACGGGCAGCATCGATTCTTCCGCACAAGTAGCGGGAGGGGACAAGTAATGAGTAGGAAGCAAACCATCCAACAGGCTTTGTGATTATAATCCCCGCGATTCCTAGAGCCACACACTATAGTCCACTGCCAGTATTTCGTAAAAGCATAGCTCAATAATGAACTTTCGTCTCGGCGATGAAATGCGCGCAGTGCCGTTAGAACGACTCGGTCGTGGTTGAAGCTGTCATGATGTCACGTTATATCAAGTCCTCGGAGGCTAGAAATACCAACACGGTTGACGTGCGCTCCCAGTGGCTGAAACTACAACCAGGATATTTGTGCGCATCTCATGGTCTGATTTCAGCTGGTAGCCATCCCATCTCACCACCCACTCTGAAGACACTCCGCGAAGAACTGCATTAGGGGAAACATCTCCTCCCGATCACGGGGCATGGCCACGTCCTTCCTCTTCCACTTGACGAGCCTTGCGTCTAGGAACTCTTCCTTAATGGCTTCGAACGCGTCGTCGTCGAGCTGGACAGCGCAGGCTTTCGTCTTGCACTTGCCGCGCGCACTGACGGTGGGAACCATGGACTGCGGCAAGGGCCCGCCGATGGAGAGGACGCCCTTGAGGGTGTTGCCGTCGAAGTGAGCGTTGTCGCCCCTCTTCTGTTTGTCTGCCGGCGCGTCGGTCACGTCGACTACCTGGGGCCCGAGGCGGAGCTGCGAGGCGATGCCCAGGGCCAGGGAGCCGCCCTGGCCGAAGCCGAAGAGGATGATGTCGCTGAGGTCCCAGCCGCAGCGCGCAATGAGGGTCTCGCGGATGAGGCGGTCAACTACAAGGGCGTGCGACCTAGAGAATCCTGGGTCAGGGGAGATGGAGTCTGTGGAAGGGTCGAAAGTAATGTCATCTCCCCAGTGGAAGTGGCGCGCCCCGGCGCCGACGGAGGCCGATGCCGATGAGAGGCCGTCATCGGGGAGCATGGACGGTGGCAGCGGAGAAGGCCCGCGGACAGATATGGCTAGGACGCCGGGCAGGGACATTGCCTTGGCGAAGGAGGCAAAGGGGGCCTCGGAGTCACCCAGGCCGTGGAAGAGGATCAGAATCGCGGTGGTGGACTCGGACGGGTTCGGGAAGGATAGGGACAGGGGGAGGACGGGCTGGATGGAGGCGAAGTCCTCCGGGGTCGGAATCCGGGCAGGCATGACGGCTGATGTGTCGGCGCGATGGATTCCTTGGCGTCGTGTGTGGTCTGATATCCTACGGATGGGTATTTGGATCTCGACGGTTGTCTCCGCAGATCTCGGCCAGGATCCCACAACGAAGGAGCCTGACTGGTGGCTTTGTATACAAGCAGATGTGCGCAAACTTCCGGTTCTATGTGTGAGATGACGACTCCGAAATGATCTACGATGACGTGAAGTTGCCTACGAGTGTGGGCGGGAGAGCGGCTCCTCAGACTGCGAATTTGAACTTTGAAGTCTCAGTGACGTGCGATCAATATATCCCCACTTTTATCACACCAGTACAGACAAGCCTCCGAGCGCCGCCGGGGCCAGGCCGCCGTTCTTCTGGCTCATAATATGCGGATCCCGATAACCTTACAATCTATCGGAGAGATGGCGCCATCGCCGAGTCCTTACCCATGACACTTTTTTGCTTAGATTGACGACACGGTCGTGAGCCGAGCAGGCGCGTGCGCATGTCTCATCTTTCTCCCTCCTTCCATCGTCCTAATCTTTCAGCAGACTTTGCTCCTCACACAGACGTCGGATCTCGTCTCTTCTGCGGGCTCAGGTTGTCAGAAACATCATCAGTAGAACTCGTCTTAAAAAAAATCGACTTTTATCTCTTCTCTGGCCCTATGAGCCCATCCGATCTTCATCACCGATGTCCTTAGCTCATTTGGGGGGACTGAAGCTCTCTGGCCAACACACTGTTCTCCGAGCTGCTGGTTATCCAGTAGTGCAGCCCAGCAGTCCTTGCTCATCGGGCAAGGACTGACTCGAGACTCACGCTTCCTCTTTCCAAATGCACTTGTCTCGTCGCGGTAACACGAGACGGTACTCAAGCTGGCGTATCGCTACGAAAGGGGCTTTGAGGGGAAGTCCCTAGCAGCGCCGGTCTTGGACATCTCGACAAACTGATGAGCGTGGTAACGGGGCGGGGCCGCTAGTCTTCAGACTCAGTCCAGCTATGGGGCGTTCTCAGTATGCATCTGTAAGATGGGAGATCTGAGGATGGACGATGGCACCATGAAACGCCTTGCGCATCCGTTCTACAAGCTATTCCCAGCTCTCTCTTTCGTCCCATCTTCATATTCGGGGACTGTGGCATGTCTGACGAGAATTGCGTCTTCGGCGGCGATGCTGAGCGTTCGTTCTATAGCCCCCGGGCTTGTAGGCGTGCAGAGTTGCTCTGGTATTCCTGCCATAGTGTACGTAGATGAGGCTCATCCGACTATAAGATCAGCTGACCTTTGATGAGCTCTCCATCAGCGGCGGCAATGCCGGCACCGTCAAGGAGGATGCCCTCGCAAAGCTCGGCGGCCAGCCAGCAGACCTACCCACCGTCGATAAGGCCGACCTCACCTTCCTCGATAGCGCCCAAGAAGCTCGAAAAGAACATCGCAGACGACGTGGCCAACGCCAGCAAGCCCGTCACTGCCCTAAAGTTCGACGCCTCCACTGACATCCCAGCTGCATCCGAGGTGCCCAAAGACGATGCGGTGGCGGCCAAGGCGGAAAGTGTCATCAGCCAGTCCCTCTCTGCCGCCGAGAGCAAGAACAACGGCGGCAATGGAAAGGGCAACGGCCAGGGTAAGGTTTCCGGCGCGGTGGGCAATGCTGCTTAGGCTGCTCAGGGTTCCACCAAGAATGAGGAGCAAAGAAGAGGGATGGGTCACTGGCTGGGATATTGTCGTCCAGCTCGGATGCAGGTAACAAGATCCTATCAGCTCTGGAAGCCTGCATGATGGTTCTGCAACTGTCTCTGTTGGTTAATCACTAAGAGGGATATCCCGTAGATCACGTAACAAATCGTGATACAGAATGTGGTGGTTGCTTGTTCCTGTTATATTAGTTAGTTATAAAGTAAATCTAGACTTATAGGTGGTATACTGTTAGTAAGGTAGATACTGCTAAGGGAGGCAGTATGTCATATAAATATCACGTAACTACTTCCCCTAAAGCATACCTACTGTATACTAACACTAGTAACTTTTCTTTTATAGTAAAAGTCGTTAGTGCCCTAGCTATCTAGATTAGCCTTAAAAGGCCTAAAAACGTAATAAAAATTAAAACTCTAAAAGTATTATACTTCTTGTAGTTATATGCTATATATTCCTATATCCTCTATTTTTCTTTATTCCTTATAGATAGTATAGGCTTATACTAACTTATTTAGGGGCGTTTTTTTTTAGCTATAGCTATTAGAGGTGTATTCCTATATTAGTTAGATTTAACTACTACTATTATAGTCTAGTTAGTTATATAACTTATAATTTATTTTTTACTATATACCCCTTATAATCTATTATACTTATATAACCTAACCTTTTATATATATCTTAGCATTATTATTTATAACTAGGCCTTTAAGTGCTTAATTTAGGGATACTTTTATAAATCTATTAGCTAGATTATTAAATCTAGTAATCTATTAGACTTTATAGAGCTTATATTACTTATAGGACTATCTTAATAATATAATATTAATTATAAGACGCTTCTCCTTAGTAGTTCTTAGCTTAACTAGATATTTATAAAGTAAATATAAGTCTATATAAGTAATAGTTAGGATTAATAAGATATTAAGCTTTTAAGTAACTATTATAATAGTTATAAATAAGGTATAAGCTATATTAATACCTATAACTATTTTATATACTTTAGATATAAGGACGCTTTAAGTAACTTATTTAGACTTTATAAATAAGAAATAAAGGATGTTACTATAAAGGGAAAACTTAGCTTAGTTATTATTAACTTCTTTATTTATAAAAAGGATAATAAATCCTAACTATAAAGTTATATTATAATTATTAGTAAATAATCTATTTATAAATATAAATAGCTTAGTTAATATAAGATCTAAAGAAATAAATTATAAACTATAGTTAAGTAAGCTTATTTACTATTATAGTTAATAGTTAAGGTTTTTAATTACTTTATTATCTAGCTTTTTATATTAGGCTATAATAAAAAGATTATAGTACGCTTTAGGCTAGTAAATAGAAGTAATATATACTCCTTATGCCTATTACTAGATAAAATCTTAATAGGCTGTAAGTAACTTTATATTAATTAATTATAGCTTTACTTCTTACCTTTTTTAGTAAAGTGTAATAAAAGTGTTTATAGTAAATATAACTATAATAATCTTACTATTAAAAGTAAGTAGTTAGTTAATAGTAAGAAATAACTTATTCTTTATAGTAAATTTTACTTTAGTTAGTTCTTTATTCTTTTAGTTAGAAAATAGAAGGTCTATTAGGCTAATAGTATTATCTATTTATATACTAATAAGTATAAAGTATAGATTTTTACTAGATAATAAAAGAAGGTAGGGGTTATATATAGTAAAGACTATCTAGAGATTTTCCTTATAGTAATAGTTATAAGTAGCCTACTAGTATATACTTACCTTAGTAATCCTATATAAAGGCTTAATAACCTTTATAATAGTATTATTAAGGTACTTATAATAGATTTAGGCTAGAAGTTTAGTGTAAATAGTATAGTTAAGGTAGGAAGTAAATTAAATATAGGCCTATATAATATTATATAGCTATATAACTTTACTATTAATAAAAAGGAAAAAAGCTAGTATAAGGATAAGCTATTAGCTAGCTTACTAAATAGTAAGTAATTAAGTAAGAATAGCTTTTTTACTATTATTAGTATAGCCTTAAATAATAAGGCGTAATTTCTTATAAGGCTTCTTATTAGTGCTTTTTACCTTATTTATAATCTATAATTTAAAAATTTACTTATATAGTTAGAGTTAGTTAATTATAGTAAATTTAAAGACGCCTTATATAATAAGGCTATTAATCTTAGTAGCTACTAATTACTTAAATAGCTTACTAAGTGCTATAATAACGCTCTTTTTATATAGTTAGATTATAAAGGTTTAATAAGCTTCTTTTTTTACTAAGAGGAAGGTAGTATAAGGTATATTAGTCTCTTATAGTAAAGTGTATCTTATAGGGATTTTCCTAGCTTATTAAGGTTATATAATAGTAAGATTATTAGTATATAGCTACTACTTTAAACTAGTTATAATAATAATAGTATCTTTAGTAGGCTTATTACTATAACTACTATTATTATTTAGGATAAATAGAGGATATTACTTAGCTAAGCCTTTTTCTTTATTATCTACTATATAGTATAGCTTAACTAATATAAATTAGAAAACATAAAGGCTATTAATATTAATAGTAAAGTCTTTACCTTAAGTAATAAGTAATTTATATAGGCTAGACTAACCTCCTTTTTTATACTAGATATAGATATTACTACCTAGAGGTAGATCCTTTATTATAAAGGTATTTAGACTATTATAAGTAGTAAGAGCCTTATTAATTTACTATATTATATTATATTTATAAAGATCTTTAGTTACCTTATAAATAGTAGTTATATATTAGATTATCTTAAGTAAAAAGGTAAAGTTAGTAGTTATATAGAGGTAAGCGCTAAACACTAATAAGGTAGGTATAAGGCTATTTAGGCTAGTAGTATTATTAACTACCTTAGTAGCGTTTTAAAGTATAGACTTATAGTTAATAAATAAGCACTTCTTATAGATTATCTTATATACTTATTAGAGTATAGTATAGTATCTCTTAACCTTCTTAACGCTATAATAGGCTTTAATAAAGATAATTTTAACCTTAACGCCTATTATATAGGCCTTATATAAAAATTTAGTTAAGATAAAGTTCTAGCCTATATTAGTAATAATTTAATCTAGAGGTCTTTAGTAGACGTTAATCTAGTAGTAATATAGTGTCTCTTATATAGTTTTTACTAAAATATTATAAAGAAAGTAGGCTATATTAAAGGTAGTAGTAGTATTAACTATATAAAGTATAAGGTTACTATTAAGGTATATTATATTAATAATAATTTTATAATTAAAAGAGTAGTTATTATATAAAGTAAATTAAAAACAAGAAGGTGCCTTACTATAGATTTAGTAGTAATAGTAGTACTTTATTAAGTATTTAATTACTTTTATTCTAACCTTATAGCTAGCCTTATAAAGGATTTTATATAGCTAGTAAATTAATAGATAGCTAAACTATTAATAAAGGCAGTATAGCTTAATATTAGTTAGGTAATAACTTATAAGGCTTTACTTAGGCAGGCTAAGTAGTATCTATAAGTAGCCCTATTTTTATATAACTAGCACTATAAGTTTACCTTATTAAAGAGTATTTATAAGGTTATTAAATTAAATTAATAGCTAATCTATATTAGCTAAGTAAAGTAAAAAAGGTATATTAGTAGGTATTATATAAAAAGTAATATACCTAAAGGAAGTTTTTACTATAATAGTGCTTTATAAAGTAATAGTATTACTATTACTAAATCTAATTTTTACTTTACCTATAGCTATAGTGTTAATAGTTATAGATAGTTAAATTTACTATAGTGTAATAGCTTATAAGTAGCCTATAGTTAAATAACTTACTACGCCTATATCTAGTAAAATACTTTAAAAAGTAGCTAATAAGTAATAATTTAGTAAAAAAGTACTAAGTAACTTAGTAAAGGTACTATTAAGGTTAATTTTTATTAATTAGTAATAAATAGCTTAGTTAGTAAGGCTAGTAGTAAGTGCCTTACTATCTACCTTAGTGCTTCTAAAGAATATAGTTAAGGTATAAAATATACTATTATCTTATTCTTTATTATTACTAATAATAAAGTAGGCCTCTTAGAGATACTACTAAAGATCTTTATTATTATTACTATTTTTATTTTCTTCTTCTTATAAATAAGTGCTTTTATAGCTAGTAAGGAAAGTGTTATATATAGTTAGTAAGGTATCTTTAATATAATAATTACTTTTAAATTACTAGTACGCTTTATATCTTTTATTAGTAGTATGCTTTATTAACTAGTAGCTAGGCTTATAGTAAACGTAACACTTTTTAGTATTATAGCTACTATTACTATTATTACTATTATAAAAATTACTACTACTATAGTTATTACTAAACTATTAATAATAGCTTTAGCCTTAGTAAGTATAGTCTACTTAATATTAATTATTAGGTAATAAAAGTAAAAATTTAGTAAGGTACTAGCTATAGTAAAAGCGCCTTATAGTAGTACTAATAAATAACTATAATTAGCTATATACTCCTTTTAATATTATAGCTAAAGTATATAAGTAAAGGTTACACTTAGGAACCCTAAAGTAAGTATTTAGTAACTAACTTCTTAACACCTTATTATTTTAGTATAATAAAGGGAGAGCCTATTAAATAAAGGCTAGCTTTAAGATAAGCTCCTTAAGGGCTTAGATCTTAGTTATTATAAGATTATTATATATAACTTAAAGAAGTGTTATTTCTTATTCTTTAGATAAGTAAGTCTATATTTATTTCTATATCTTAAAGTAGTTATAAATTTAGTTAACTATTTTATTAAAATTATAAATACTATTACTATAAATATAATTAATATAGAACTAAAATACCTTACCTTTTAGTATAATTAAGAAAGTAGGGCTAAGCTAGTACTACTTAATCCTAACCTTACTATAATTATCCTAAAAAATACTTAACTTTAGATTAAGAACGTTATATAGCTTACTACTATACTTTATTTTATTAGTTAGTAGCTTTATAAGGTTAGTTAGCTAATATAAGTAGGGTTATAAGGAAAAAATAAAGATAAAGTTAGGCTTATATAGTAGCTAACGTTATTATAATTTATTATAGCTTTATAACTAAAATCTCTATATAATACTTTAAGGTAGTAGGTTAGTAGTAGGCTTATAGTTACTTAATAAGTTAAATAGTATATCCTACTAAGGATTTACTTTATTTATTATAATAGGCTAACTACCTAATTACTTACTATACTAGCTATAATAAGATTAATAAGTAAGGTAATAAGTAAAGTAAAAAGTAAAGTAAGGTATTCTTAAGTTATATAATAAGGTATTAATAAATAAAGTGCTTATATTACCTCTAAGTACTAGGTTTAAGTTAGTAAGTGCCTAGTAGATTCTATCTTATTATAAGAGTAAAGTTAGGCCTTTTTACTCCTACTTTAGCTAGTAATAATCTACTACTAATAAATAAGTTAGGGTAAATAAGGTTAGTTATCTTTATAAAGTAATATTAGCTACTATTTATAATAATATTAAAAAAGTAGTAGATAAGACCTATTTAATTATTAACTTTTCTTTAGGTAAAATATACTAGCTAGTAATATTATTAATAAATTTAAGGTTCTTTATTTATAAGTTAAAAATAGGCTGTTTGTAGTAAGTAAAAGTAATATCTTCTTTAGTCTATATATAGAAATTAGTATTAAAAAGGTCTACTAATTTAGGTATAATCCTTCTTTTTACTAGATTAATAAAGACTTTATTATTAATAAGGTAATTATAAAATGTTAATAGTGCCTTAGTACCTATAGCGTTAAAAGTAGTAGTAGTCTAATCTATAAAATCTAACTAAAAGGTAGTAAGGAGGCAGCAGCTATAGAGGTTAGCGTCTAACTATATAGTAATTATATATATTATATATAATCTAACTTTTTAGAAGTCTAACTTATTAAGATTAAAGTTAATATAGTTACCTTATGTTATTAAATTAATATAGTAAATAAAGGCAGGTAAAAGAGGGAGAGGTTATAAGAGGTAAAATAGTAATAGTAAAAGATATAAAGGGGAATAGGTATTTATTATTTATTAACTTAATAGCCCTACTATTACTAGTAGTAGCTTTTTACTTTTTTCCTTTCTGCTTATTATTAATATAGATTTAGTTAAGATAAAGTAAGGAAGTAAAGAAAGTTATAATAATAATAATAATAGTTAAGTTATAGAGGATTTATGCTAATAGGCTGCTAATCCTCTCTACTTTATATAAAAAAACCTTACTAATCTGTTATAGTAGTAATCTAGTGATTAATTATATACTAATTAGTGTTAGTTAATTACTAAGAGGGATATCCTGTAGATCACGTAACAAATCGTGATATAGAATATAGTGGTTACTTATTCCTGTTATATTAGTTAGTTATAAAGTGAATCTAGACTTATGGGTGGTATACTGTTGGTGAGGTGGATACTGCCGAGGGAGGCGGTGTGTCACGTGAATATCACGTGACCACCTCCCCCGGAGCATACCTACCGTATACCAACAGTCTCAAATAATTCAAATGACGTGATTTGAGACTTATTGTGTCTTAACAGCTGAGGCGATGGTCGGAGTGATATATGATTGGGATGCCAGGCAGAATTCACTAGCAGCCATTGTAGTATAATGTCAAGATCGATCCGCCATCTATTGGTCATTTTTGTTATGGAACTGTTTGCCTTGTGTCGCTCGCTGTCGTTTTCCTCCCCCATATAAAAATTCACAGGCTTATAAAATATCGTGCTTGGACAGAAATACTTATTTGGTTCAACTTACACATTCTGTGTCAACGGTTCCAAGTGCTGTAGGGACGAACTCAACTCAACACGTACAGTTGCCGCAGAAACTGGTCGCCGCTATATGACAAAAGGTTTATGATCGTCTGTACGGAGTATGACTCGGTACAACGTTCTGTAGATCAGTTGTCCAGATCACCGGAACGGTGCTCCTAAGACCTCCAGCAGGGAAGGGGGGGGCCCCTCGGCAGATCGTTCCATCCTTTAATGTTGGAAATTTCGTCTGATTAATGTTGCCGTACCATCCGGACATCGTGTTCCATCCACCCAGACATTGCCTGGAGATGGCACCGCGGCGGACACCTGTCGTCCGTAAGCCGGAACCTGCAACTGAATCGCCAACCCACGATGCGCTGCACCACTTATCCGTACTTGCACGAACAACGGGAAACACAGCCTCGGAAGCATTATGCGAATGTCGCTTGTCCTGTGGATTTCCCGACTTCTCCTCTACGGATACCTCGGTCTTAATCGTATAGGCGCCCTCGGTACCAGCAGGCCGCTGAGACCCAAACCCTCGGTACCCCTGCCCACCGTTTCACTTCTCCACCCCAACCCAGCACCTCAAACCGTCGCATTGTTGCCGCATCCTGTGGTCAATCTCCTCGAGCTAAACTATATTCGGATCGTCTCCATCAATATTATGGGTGAGGATACCCCAGCTCTTGCTATCCTGGCTCCAGCTACAAACCGGCGAATCCTAACTAATTCACAATTTCCTACTCCTAATACTAGCCGTAACTCTATCCTTAACCCCAACCCGAATCATGACCTCTATCCTAACTAACCCTACGTGACAGCTTGTTTTGACAAATTTTTTTTTTTTTTTGAGAGAGTTTCTATACCAATTGAGGGAAAGGAGGATGTTAAGAGAAGAGTGGGATAGAACCTGTGATTGTATCCGTACAGACACGAGAGATGGAGATGGGGGGTAGCAGCAATTAGGAGCAGGGCACCCCCGTCCAATGTTATTTGCCTGCCGTGTCTCTTTGCCCCACGTTCGTCTCATGAAGCCTTGAGCTTCTCCAGCCTTTTCGGGTTAGCCGGGGGGGGGGGGGCTGAAATATGCTCTTCTGGGACACGAGACGATACTGACTCCGTGAAGCCCCCCTCCCATCCTCTTCTGGCGCATATCCAGACACGAGCGAAAAGGGGGCCTGAGAAACTGGACCAGCTTCTGTACCTAGTATAGCCCCGCCCCGAAACTGCCCTCTTCCTTGGCGATCATGGGATCCCGATGCGACCATCTCGGGCTCCTCGTGCCGAGTTGCCTGTTGCGCAGGATAGGCTATCCGTACTTGTCATGGGTTCGGGTTACGGCTCCTCCGTCAGGAGGCGTCGCCTGTTTGACACTTCGTGAAGGACTGGCTGGGCATTGAGGATGACAGACAAGGGGCGGTGCTTAATTTCCTTCTTCGTCTGATGTCTGGCTCCCCGATCTTGTATATAAGGTCCCTATCCTGCTCGCCATGTCTGTCTGAATATCCTCATCACCTTCAACAGTTTTCATTCACTCATTCACTTCTTTTGCTTTCTCCCGCCGGACGGACACTCTTTTATCTTGCAATCTTGATCTTCATTTCCCACAAGCCTTTCGCTCAATTTCCAACTACATCCCTCTTTCAAACGACAAGATGAAGTTCACTCTCCAGTCCGCCGTCCTCGCCCTCGCCTTCGCCCTCCAGGCGAGCGCCGCCGCTGTCGAAGACCCCACGATGGCCGCCGTCCGCCGCAACACCCTCCTCATGGAGCGCCAGGGTGTCAATGACAACCGTCCCGTCGCCAACGGCGCCTGCTGCATCGCCAACACGAGCTTGAAGGAGGATGTCTGCACCGTCAACGGCCAGAGTGGTCGCTGCGTTCCTGACAACATCAACAACTGTGAGTTTCCGTCCTCTCACATCCTCCTTTTCCAGGGCACCTCTTGAGAGGGCCTCTGGGAGAGAGAATGCTTGGCTTGCGCGAGAACATTGCCACTAACAAATCTGAACAGGCGGCGCCAAGTTGACCTGCATCGAGGACAGCAGACTGGCCTGCGACCCCAACAAGCTCGAGCGCGGCCGCCCCTTTTGCCGCCGTCGCCCGGGTGCGTAAATTAGTGGCTATGAAGAAGTAATTGTAAGGGAAGGGGTAACTTGCAAGCAAGAAGCTTATTGATCATGGTCGTGTTGCACGTTACCTTCCATAGTCAGACCAAAAAAATATGAATGATAATGAGTCTCTGGAGAGATGAAAAAAAAAAAGCACGCCGCGCCCAATGAAGATGAAGCTCCAGTGAAAGATTCCAATTGACATATGCAACTTATCTAGTAGTGTAAAAGGGCTTATATGACATCACACAATCACCGCGGCACAGACTCATCCTCGTCTCCTAGAGACCGGGCCCGGACCATGGAGGGGCCCGGCTTCATGTCTATCCATTTCCCTTCGGCGTTCCAAATACCTGCTTTGGTGAAGTCATAACTCGTGCTGCCTTCCATGAAGCCGAACCGGACATACTCGTTCAGCCCGAGTTCACTCTCGCGGGTCCAAACGAAGCTCTTCGCGGGAACGGGACCGTCGTCAAAGTACGAGCGGAAGCGCTCCACGTCGTTGACCAGGACGCTGATGCCATCATACTGCGCACCCGCCGGAGGGCTGTTCCATGTGAAGTTGATGCTCCACATGCCCTGACTCAAGTCGATGACGGGAGGGAGGATGCTGGGCAGCACAGAACCATGCTGCGCGTCGCCCTGGAGGGCGGCGGGCGTCTGCAGCACAGCGTCAAACCCCCAGCGGGCGACGCCGTTGATGAACAGACCGACCAGGAGTCCCTGGTAGAGTAGAGAAGGTCTCGTTTGCATGCTCGTGCCCGGAAGCAATAGCAGAGCCAGGATGTAGTGGTGGATACGGAGACTCAGGTCTGGCAGGACTAGACAGACAAGGATCCCTCCCAAGAAAAGTAGGTAAAGCTTGAGGTACCTCAGTAGACGGCCTTCTTGTCTAAAGTACCACACCTGTTGGACAACGATGACAACCAAGACGATGATGATGACTGCCAAAGCGGCCTTGGCTCCTGGTTGCTGATTTAGATCGTGCGCATTGAGCCGCTGGATTGGGATCCAGCTGAAGGTGTAATTGCTAAGCGCGCCAACCCAGCACCCACCGAGCCACAGAACGGTCTTCTCGATCTGGGCGGTAAGACCAGTCAGCGTCCGTCGGACGCCCATTTTGTCATAGATGACCCAGGCGCAGAACATGGCAGGGATGAATTTGCCGATGATGTTGGACACGAGATCGGCGACGGAGTAGTGATTCGGCGGGTCTGAGGCAAGTCCGACATGCCAGAATACGCCGACGAAGACGGAGAAGAAGAAGAGCGCGGGAGACGCCGTGAATAGAGAGAGCACTGTCGTGAAAACGACTGACACCGCCAGCAGCATCCACCTGAGGTCCCGGGCCTTGCATTCGATGCCTGGTTCAAATGTGAAAGTGAGCGGGAAATACGAGTCGAAACCGATGCTTTGAATATCATTCCTTTCAGAGCTGACGAAACCCTCATGTCGCCCAACCAGGCGGACGACACCGCAGCCTCCGTTTTCGTTGGAGATCACACCGGCATGAATTGCGGCGCCGCAGAGGAACGAATCGCCACGATAGATGGGCGAGCTTGAGTTGTCACTTGGTCCGCCGACGACGAGCGGCTCGTAGACGATCTCCTGGTCTCCTACGGCCCTCGGGTTCAGGACCATGTAGCCAGCGCAGTTGGCCGAGCACCTGAAGGGGAACCCGCTGCCGTTGAATGGGCGGCAATCGGCCCCGTTGAGGCCGCAATTGTTTCCCCGGCCCCAATACGTTGCGCCGCATCCGATTTGCTGCGGCGCTCCCCATCCTTCAATCTCTGTAGCGAAAGTCTCGCTCCTCTTGACCAGAGCGAACGCGATGATCCAGATGGCGGCGTAGAAGAAAACGAAACCGAAACGGTGTTTGGATTTTCGTAGGCACCGGTCAACCAAGACAAGAGGAAACTCTTGGACTTGTGGCAGTATGGGCTTGATCTTGTAGTCTTGCGGGTTCGGCGGGCCCTTCGACCATTTCGCGGCGGCCTTCACGGTGCGGCGTACCGGGTATGGGACCCATCTCCACCGCTTCCAGTGCCCTTCGTCCTGCATGAACCGGGGCGTCGATGGGGAGGAATCGTCGTCGACTTCGAGCTCGCGGCGTGGGGAATCCCCAAGGGGCGCATCGGGGTGCTCTATGGGTTCTGCCTGGTTCGCAGGCTCGTGGGCCTGTTGTCGCTCCATGATGCTCAGGAGTGGTTCGCGTTCGTGTCTTCCGTCGACCATGGTGGCGGTATGGTACGTGGGGCTGGGCAAGATATGTACGGATAAGGTGAGTCGTGACGATTCGCCGGACCGGACAGGGGCGGAAAATCCAAGAAGCTAAGCGGTTAGAGAAGCTGAGGAGGGCTACGCCATGACGATCAGTCAGCAAAGAAAAAGGCTCGGCATTGGGGGCGTAGGCGGAAGGCCATACAAGAAATGTAGAGATCAGTGGCATCAATGCGATGCTATCAAGTGACGAGGCCCTCTTGAGCGTGAAACGAATGTTTCGCTGGCCCCTCGACCAGCTGTATAACGGCATCAACGCATTGGCTTCGAAACACCAGACGGACGGAGCGCAGCCTATGGATGGCAGCGCTGTGGCACAAGGAACAGCTCAGGAACTGCATTAGCCAGCTGGGTGATCCTGAAGCCGCGGCACCGAATCGCCTCCGTTCCCTGTCTGGCTTGACTTGACCCTGGCAGGTGGGGGGGGGGATTAATTGGACCTGGGCGTGCGCGCGATCCGGCGTTCCGCATGGCGAAAAAGCGGAAGAAGGGGTACGTACTTGGAATGCCGCTTTAGGTGTAGTGGCACGAAAACGGAAGAACTAAAGGCGGGGGTCCGAGACAGACGGCTGTCGGAGGGATGTGACCGCACCCTTGCCGCTGCTCAGCCACACTTCGGCCCGAACATTCTACCGATTTGTGGCGACTCTGTGGCGTGGCGCTTCCAACACCCGTCAGCAGCGATGGTGTGGTGGCGAGTCATTTGGCAGGCCAGAGGTTGAACTCGGGGGGCTCATCTGGCTTTAATGACAACCTGCAAGTCTCTCTCACTGTTCATGCTTAAAATGGCCCCCACGCATTTAGGCTTTTTCCATCTGACCGATATCGCCTCTGCCACCTTTAGCAGTCCCAACGTTGGCTTTTCCCATGTTGCCCCAAACCCAACTTTTGGATACGAATTCGTTAAACGAGGCGCGCTATGTCGCCTAAGTACTTAGGTTCTCATGTCTCAGCGGTGTTAGGGCTTGTCTTCTCATCACTGATAGCTACATAAAAGAACCTGGGAGCCGACACCTTACAGATCCACACTGCTTCACCGATAGTATCCGTACACTACCTCTCAGTTAGATGCAACAACCTTGGCGGTTTCTATCGCCTTCTTTACTCCTTCGACCCATTTAAACTACCAGTCAATTTGGCAACTTTGCATCTCATTGGTCGTTCCCTCTTGTCCGTGAACGCAATGGATTGGCCTGGGGTATCCCCTCCCGACGATCGAGCGCTTCTTGACGGCTGTCGGTTCTACGCATGTGCTACCTACACGTGTTCGGTGGCTCAACTCGTTGAGGGAGTTCTAACCGGCAAGGGGCATGGAGCCCAAGCAAGGTAGGTACACGCACATTTGCCCTCCCGTCCTGTTGGTTGTGTCGTTTCCCTTGCCTCGACTGCCTTTAGTGCGCAGTTGGAAGAGCTTCTCGCAACTTGTCTCGTGACCTCTTTCCCTGATTTAATTACACCTGCGGTTGCCCTGCATCAGTTATTAAAAGAGGTTAGAAGTAGTTTTTGGATCTACAACAACTCTTTTCTCTCCAGGCTTGTGTCTGTGTCCTCCCCCCTTTCTGCCACCACTCTTATCGCGTCTACTTGGAAGTGACGTCTTTTTATTTTATTTCATTTCATTTCAAGATTTCAAGAACTGGCCGCAATATAATACTCCCTTGGCCAGACACTTGTTTACCATGCCCATTCTCGACATCACCAAGGACCTCGCCGCGCTCTTCGAGCAGCAGGCAAAAGCCACCCCAGATGCCATTGCTCTCGAGGACGAGTCGCGAACTCTTACCTACGCTGAGTTGGACCAGGAAACACAGGCCCTCGCCGACCGTTTGCGTCGTCACTATGGAGTTGGTAGAGATGGCCTTGTGGGCGTCCTCATGAACCGCAGTGCAGACTATGTTATTGCTTCTCTGGCTGCACTTCGCGCCGGTGGTGCTTTCCTGGTTCTTGAGCTCGCATACCCCTCTGGGCTTCTGCGCGATGTCATTCAGGACGCAAAACCACAAGTGGTCATCACCCAAAACGCCCACGTCAGCCACATCAAGGCGGACGTGCCCATCATCGTCTATGATGAGCCCAGCAAGACGACAATCAACGGCCATGCAAACGGCGAGCTTCCCCCGTTGCCCGCTAGCAACGACCTCGAACGCCTTGCGTTCGTGTCATACTCTTCAGGCACGACTGGCCAGCCAAAAGGCATTGCCAACCCTCATAGAGCCGCAGTGCTCTCATACGACCTCAGATTTGGCCTGAGCGACTTGCAACCGGGCGATCGTGTAGCCTGCAACGTGTTCTTCGTCTGGGAGATGCTTCGTCCCCTTTTGCGCGGAGCGACCGTCTTCGCTATTCCGGACAGTGCTAGTTACGATCCCTCAGCTCTTGTCAGCCTGCTTGACTCTCGACAGATCACAGACACACTCATGACGCCTACGTTACTGGCAACTGTTCTATCTCGTCACCCTGATCTGAGCAAGCGCTTGCCCAAGTTGCGCTCTCTATGGCTGAACGGCGAGGTTGTAACTACCGATCTCTGCCGCAGAGCTATGAAGGCTTTGCCCGAAACCAAGCTCCTGAACGTCTACAGCGCCAGCGAGACGCATGAGGTCGCTGCCGGTGACATTCGCACGTTCGTTGACTTCGAGACCCACGTTTGCCCCGTTGGCCCACCTATGGACCCAGAGCACATCTACATCATGGACGAGAGCGGCAACAGAGTTGGCACTAACGTCAGTGGAGAGCTCTACGTTGGTGGTGACCTCCTGGCCAGAGGCTACCTGAACCTGCCAGAGACCACCACGAAGGCTTTCCAACCAGACCCCTTCGACAAGAAGGCTGGAGCTCGCATGTACCGTACAGGTGACCTTGCTCGCATACTTCCCTCTGGGCTTCTGGAAATCACTGGCCGAGCTGGTGGCATGATCAAGACTCGTGGCTACACCGTCCAACCTGGTGCAGTGGAGAATGCCATTGTCAAACACTTGGCTGTGCGTGACTGCGCGGTTTCATCTCACGGAGAGGGCCTCGAGAGACAACTCGTTGCCTATGTTGTACGCGATAACGATGATAAGAGAGACCGGGCCGATGTCGTAATCGATGAGTCTGGATACAGTCCTGCATCCAGGCGTGTTCTTGGAAATCATCTCGCCCTCTACATGATCCCGACATACTGGGTCGAGCTTGAACAGCTCCCCACCCACGGCGTCTCTGGCAAGACGGATTTGAAAGCGCTGCCGCCGCCACCAAGCCCCAAGCTTGCCATCAACGGCGAGAAAGAACAGAACACAAAGATAAAGCTGGAGACGGTTAAGAAGCTTTGGGCTGCTGCCCTTAACATGCCTGATAGTGCCATTACCGAGGAGCACGACTTCTTCGACATCGGAGGCCACTCCCTCGTCCTTGCCGATCTGGCGAATCGATTCACCAAGGAGTTCGGATTCCCGGTTCCGCTTGCCCCTCTCGCCGGCACACCCACTTTGCAAGGCCACCTGCAAGCGATTCGCGATGCTCGCGATGGTCACACTGCGGCCGTGCAAGCCGATCTTCCTGCCGTTCTCCGCGCGGACTCTATTTTGCCTGACGACATCCAGGCAAACGGCACTTCGATGCGTCGTCTGAACGATGCCAACACGGTGCTCCTGACCGGTGCAACTGGATACCTTGGAGCCTTCCTTCTCAAGTCTCTTGTTGAAACCACCTCAGCGCACATCATCTGCCTTGTTCGTTTCACCGATCCTACGGAAGATATGCGCCCTGCGGGTATGGCCAGAGTCCGCAAGAACCTCATCGATCTCGGCATTTGGGACGATTCCCTGCTTGACAGGATGGAGATTCTGCCTGGGAACCTGTCTCGGGAGCACCTCGGCCTCTCCCCTGAAATCTACGATGATATTACTTCTCGTGTCGAGGTCATTATTCACGCCGCTGCGACCGTCAACCTAGTGTACCCCTATGCTGCGCTGAGAAGCCCCAACGTCGGAGGCACCAGAGAAGTTTTGCGCCTGGCATCCATGAGCGGCGCCACTCTCCACTACATTTCCACCAACGGTGTTCTGACGCCATCTGTGGCAGGCTGGTCCGAAGACGCCATGGTCGACATCGACGACGTTCCTGAGAAACTGCTTGACGGTTATGGGCAGACCAAGTGGGTGGCTGAGAAGCTAGTCTATGAGGCCGCTCGTCGTGGCATGCCGTGTAAAGTCTACCGACCGGGCACGATCAGTGGTCACAGCAAGACGGGCTCGTGCAACGCCTGGGATCTTCTGAACGCCCTGATTGTGGAGTCGTTGCATCTCAAGACTGCGCCTCACGTCGATGGCTGGTTTGCTGAGATGACGCCCGCCGACTTTGTCAGTGCGGCGATTACAACGCTTGCCAACCATACCGACTCTAAGCAGCTTGTCTACCACCTCGGCGATCCCAACCCAGTTTCCGCCAACTTCATTTTCGACACCTTGAGTGAGCTTGGATTCCCGACCACCCGCGTGCCGTGGGATGACTGGGTCGAGCTTTGGACCAAGAAGAGGGGCTTCGGCACTGCAGGCGATGTGCCTTTCACTGTAGATATCCTTCGTGGTGGTATGCCCACCGCTGAGGGTCTGCAGGCAGTCACTGTTCTCAAGGACGATGCCACGGCGCCTGCTCTGGCGCTATACAACCTTCAACGTCCCAAGATTGACATTAATCTGCTCGAGATTTACACTCGTCACTTCTGCGCCAGAGGTTGGCTTTCAAGACCTCCACGCCGAACATATGCCAACGGTGCCACGTCCCACGTCAACAAGGGCCGCCTGGCCGGTAAAGTTGCCGTTATCACCGGCGCTTCTTCTGGCATTGGAGCGGCTGTTGCAGCTGGCCTTGCCAAGGAGGGTGCTCACATCGCTCTCGCTGCGAGACGCACCGAAGCCCTAGATGCCGTGAAGGCCAAGCTCGCCGGCACCGGCGGCAAGGTCCTCATCCACAGGACTGACGTCACCAAGAGTGAGGATGTAGCGTCGCTCATGCAAGCAGCAACCGATAAACTCGGCCCCGTCGACATCCTCGTGAGCTGCGCTGGCGTCATGTACTTCACCATGATGGCAAACAACCACACCGAGGAGTGGGAGCGCACCGTTGATGTTAACTGCAAGGGTCTCCTGCACTGCCTCTCGAACACAGTCCCTGGCATGCTGAGCCGCGGAAAGGGTCACATTGTGGCCATCTCTTCCGACGCCGGGCGCAAGGTCTTCCCCGGCCTGGGTGTCTACTCGGCCAGCAAGTTCTTTGTGGAGGCTACACTGCAGAGCTTGCGTCTCGAGACAGCCGGAACGGGTCTGCGTGTCACTTCGATCCAACCCGGCAACACAGCTACGGAGCTGCTAGGCATGTCTACCGATGCCGAGGCCATCAAGAAGTACGGCGAGCCCACGGGTGCCAAGGTTCTGGACCCCGAGGACGTTGCTTCGTCGATCGTGTACGCAGTGTGCCAACCTGAGCACGTTGCCGTCAACGAGGTTCTCATTGAGCCGAGAGATGAGCCTATCTAATGAGTATGACCATGTCAGGAGGGTTTGAAAAAGCTGCATGCCTGTTTTGTCACGATACAATAGTTGGCCAAGGTTCAGTCTTTTATGGGTTTAGACTAGCATTAAAATAGCATCAAGATATTTTGCACTTTTCAATCAAACCGTGTGTTTTTCGTCCTGTCTCGCTTTATTTAGTACTTGAATCACTCTTACCGGGGTAGTTATCCGACAACAAACGAAAGGAGTAGAACGGTCAAGTTAGTTGGACAACTAATATCAACCGGTTGCTACTCGACCCGACGTTCCAGCTTGAAAACCCAATCTACAGGATCAGCCTTTAATCCTTATCCTTGAGGCTCAGATTTCCATCAGTTCTCTTACATACCTTTCTCCTCGCTTCCCAGATCTGCCAATGTTTGTGTGTCTTGGCTAACGCCAGCAGACGTCATACCGTGAGTCTCTCGGCCTCGACCGGCAGCCGGGCCTCTATAATGACAGGCAAATCAGCAGCGACATCCTATCTTCATCCGATCTGCATTGCATATGCTATTGCAGCGGCATCGGACGTGGTTAGATGATTGGCCAAGACGGCTCGGTCGCACTGAGTTTGTGCGTTGTCTAAACCCCTGCAGCGCCCTTCGCCCGGATCTGCTCCGAGCCCCAGGAGCCCCCCATCGGGAGCCCGAGCCGCGGTAGCCCGCCGTCATCGGCTGGCGCTCCAAGACCCACACAGGTCCATTTTATTAACAGGGGCACACACATACGCCACACTTCCAAGCCTCGTCCACTCTGCTCGGTGTGGCTGAAGTTGTCGCGCGTATGGCTGCCATTTTCATTTTCACTACATTTGCGCTAGAACATCTCACAACCATCGACTTGATTTGGCGAATGCAAGCGAGGAAGCACCGAGGACTACTTCAAGAGAAATCGCAACTCGGGATTTCTGAGGGTTGTTTGGTCGGGCCTAGCATCCGCAAGCCATCTCCACGCCGGCTCCCTGTGACACAAAGGTTGACTCACGACTTGCGTGAAGGGGTCGTTGATGTGTCAAGATGAGTAATGCAGAAACTTTCAACGTGGAGAGGAATTCAGAAGGCATGATATTTGAGATATTGAAGAAAGCCGCAAATGGCTCCTCGGCGGCTCGACTGGGAAGACTGAGTCTCCCCAAACGGAATCCCATCGAAACCCCGAACTACATCGCCGTGGCATCCAGAGGCGTCGTCCCTCACGTCACGCCCGACAACCTCGAAAAATATACTTCTATCAGTGCAGTGTACATGGCGCTTGAGGACTGTTTGTTGACCCATATGTCTCTATTTTTGATATCATATGAAACTAATCAGAGCACAAGTCATCGAAAAGAAGAACCCTTCGGTGCTCTCAATACCCTCGCCAGATAAGAAGCCCCTCCACACCTTTGCCTGCCTCCCCGATGGCGTGGCCACTGTTCTTGCCCCTAGACGATGCCCAGCGATTAAGACTCCCGTAGGAAACGGCGCAAAATTCATGGCCATCTTCACCTCGACCGGCTTCCGGAACCTCACCACGGACGAGTACTCGGCGGCTGTCGAGACGCTCAAGCCCGACATTGCCATTGGCCCCGCCGACCTGTTCCATACGAGCACGATGCCGGTTCCGAAGAAGCTGGCCCGCATGGCAGAGCGCACCGAGGAGTGGACTAACGCGTTTCTGACGCCCAAGAGGCGGGAGGCTTTTGAGGAGTCTGGGGTCTCTGTGTTTGCGCCAGTCCTAGCGGTGCCGCATCCCATACAGTGGGAGCATCTTCGTCACTTGGCTGAGGATGTCATCGACTCTATCTCAGGGCTCGCAATCTACGACGTGGACCTACTGCCCGATATGGAGGACAGTTACGAACCTCTGGTTTCGCTGCCGCGTCTCTCTCTCCATATTCCCTCCACGCCCCAAGCGATACTCCGGCAAATCTCTCTGGGCGTTGATGTTTGCACGATCCCTTTCATGAACACCATCTCCGACGCTGGCGTAGCGCTGTCATTCACCTTTCCTCCACCCAGTACTCAGAGCAACGCTATCTTGCCGCTCGGCGACGACATGTGGTCTCCCGAGAATGAGACCTCTCTTAAACCTCTTGTTGAAGGCTGTCAATGCTACGCTTGCACAACGCACCACCGAGCCTTTCTGCATCACCTCCTCAACGCCAAAGAGATGCTAGGCTGGACACTGCTGCAGATTCACAACCACCATACCATGAAGGAGTTCTTCACCGGTATCCGAACGACACTTGCGGAGGAGCCCTTCGCGGAGAAGTTCGAAGAACAGGCGGAGCGCTTCGCCGCGGTGTACGAGGCGGAGCTGCCGCAGGGCACGGGGACGAGACCCAGGGCGAGGGGATATCACTTCAAGCCAGACCCGAATCCTAGTAGGATCAACCCGCCGGCGTGGGAGAGATTCTCAGCGGGCGGGGAGGCTGTGGCCAACGGGGTCGCTGGCGCAGCAGTGGCGCCGGAGGGGACGGAGACTCCGCTTGTGCCGGACGTGGGATCGCTGAAGCTTGAGGAGAAGGGGTTTGCGGAGGTTGCGCATGACAAGCAGAAGCCTGAACCATAGCTGGCTGCAACATTATCACTGTTGGGAGTGTCGCAGTGGCAGGGAGTATAACATGGTCTTTTGATGCAAAGCCAGCGAGTCATATATACTCCAACACTCTTCCAAGAAAAAGAAAAACTCAAAAGTGCATATGCCTGTGATGGACATGATCGCCTCAGAACATACTTTCAACTTGCACTGGAGGCATTCCTTCGGTGTCCCTTAAGGTGAGCTGGAACCATGTGCTCCCAATCCTTAAGAGCTAGGTCGGCAGCAGGCATGATACTGCAGTTTCTTTTAATACCTCAATAGTCCGTCCTCTTGTCCGAATCTGAAAGATAATTTACCATCCTTCTTGACACCGACCCCTACTGTGTCAACATTGTATACTTTTGCACAGTTCCTGGTGTACTAGTATAACACCGCCAGCCAGGCAGCCGGCATCGAAATCCGCGCATATCTGTAACATCGGAGGTTTCCGCAACTTATATACTGCAAGCACGTTACAATCCCCAGTTCCCTCTCAAGAACCTAGCGGCAATAAGGCAGGTTCAGGGCCAAACGGCGTCTGGTGCATATACAAAGCTCAGCCATCTGGCGAAGCGCAGGCCATCGTGATGGTGTCTTGGGACGGCGAGAATCCGGAACCTCCCAGTACCCAGCAGCCCATCAGCACGGAGCCTCTCGTCCAAGAAGCCCGATGGCTATCGCCCGGCCACGAGGTATCCCCGCCGTCCTGGCCTGCCTTTTCCCTCCGCGTGCTCGTATTTGCACTCTGCCCCTGGAGGTGGCTCTCCGCCCGGCGCCACGCTCGGCGGCTTCACAAGTGGCGCACTCGGCTGCAAGAGCAGTGGGACCTCGACATCAGGGGGAAGCACGGCGAGTCGAGGCCGCTGCCCGAGAGCAAGGAGGAGTTCCTGCAGCGGGTGTACTTGTCGGCGAAGGCCGAGTTCGCGGGCATGACGACGACGGTGCCGACGTGGAAGATGTATGCGGGGTTGAAGGACCGGAGGTGGCCTGGAAGGACGTTGGAGGACCGGGCCGCGAAGAGGCTTGTTGCGTATATGTATTGGGTGTTGGTCTGGAAATGCGTGTGACTTGACTTTCTCGATATGGCTTGGGAGTATGTCGGGTTCTGAAGTCGAGCGGGGCTGTATATACCTCTCTCAATCTGTACTCTCAAGCTCATGGGCAGTTTCAATCTGGCGATGAGTTTCTGTTCGGTAGGGTTCCCCGTGCGACGGCAGGGTTCTGTTACATGATAGTACAAGGAATTCTCTTACAAGCCCTGACTCTGCACCCGGATCTAAGCTACCCACAAGATATGGCGCTAATTTCTGCGTACCAGAGTACGCGGATGATGATATCCAGAATTGCGTTGTTTGCTAATAGGATGTGCCCTTGATCCTTGAGTCTCTGGAACCACTTACTTGCTTCTCCATTTACCCTCTCTTTTGGGTGCCTTCTGCATCCGTACTCCCAAGTGTTAATGTGCTCAAAGACACCAACCCGCGAGAAAAAGCGGACAAGTTTACCAGACTCGCGAAGCGCCAATAAAAAACCATTAGCCATTCGTCTTAAACTGCGTGAGGCTACTGCCACGGGTAGGTCCTGATATTAGATTGTAAGCTTCATGATAATAAGCAGCCTTGTTGCATTCTGACAGTCATAAAGCATGGCATTCCCCAAATGTAGGCGGCCTTGCCCCTATAGCTTACAAGCCGCCGACACGGCTTTTCGCCTGTCCTGCTTCCGCGCTTGGTTGCCTACCAGTAGGTTTCAAAGCGCTTCCAGGAAACCCTGGCAATTCCAATAATGACTTAGAATCCTGGTGTTCAGACGAGAACCTTGGATGCGTCGCTGTCACTCGATTCGTGTTATCTTCGTACGGATTCACTTCGCGACACCCATGGTGACATTGATCACAAAGTAGAACCCCTGAATTTTGCGTCAAGCGACCTTGGATATATACATTCATTCCAATCTCTCAAAACTCATTGTCTCTCAATAGCCTTGGGCTCCCAAGTGAAAACCTTTGGCTTCGTCCTGAGGCACCTGGTGTCAGTCTCTCCGTAAGTTGTCAAAAAAAAAAACACCCACAAGAACTTACGTGTTGTAGGTCTTGAAAGCTCCTCGTGTCGCAGTGAAGTTGGGAAGAACGTGCGGGGCCTCCCACTTCCGCGTCTTGGTATGAAGAAGAGCATCTTCGGTGGGCGGCTTGTCAACCATGTACGCCAGCCACGCGTGCCAACCAGGCTCAACCTGGGCAGAGTCGTAGTCATGCTTCTTAAAGTCCACCCATCGCGTACGCACTGTCAGCCCCTTTCGTTAGTCCTTTCTCCTTCCTTCATCGCAACGGCCGATGGAGGAGGGGAACCATACAGGGAAGTTCGTCGTTGTTCTCGAAGAACTTGTTGCCCGCCTTGTCCTCGCCGACTAGACGACCGTGTTTGGTGTCGCCAATGTACTATTCTCGAGCGTTAGGGGGGAAATGGCGATCGGGGGGTTCGGGAGCCATGTACCAGCATCTGGCGGAAGTATTCCTGCGGGCGAAGGTTAGCAACGGTGACACAGGCGGCGTGGGAATCGGTTACATACCTTAATGCCAATCTTGCGCAGGTTGTTGAACGTTCTCGCGGGGGTCGACATGGTGGCGGCTGGTCAATTGACCTCGAGGAGCTATACAGACGACGACGTGATTGAAGACTTGACGTTCCGAAGGTTGAACGCCGCAGGTCCCAAGGTGGAGCTCTGGATTACATAACCTCGAAGACCATTGGGTTTTGGACTCCCTTGCGCTCCCGGCAAAACCCGCCACCAATGACGGAGCTTCATGCACGCACCCATGTCTAGAAGCTCTGCTGCTTTGTATGAGCTTTGGATTAAGCATCTTGGAAAGCGCCAGCTCCTAAACTTCCAGTCGACCGACGCGCGATGATTGTCCGCGGTGTTTCGCGGTGCTCTACGAAGCTCAAAATCCCCTTCGCCCAAACGAATGTCACACGCGCACGACCGCAATGCCGACGATTCGCAATGCCTTCTGCCGGTACCCCATCGGCCTCAAATTCCGGTAGCGCTGCTGGCATGCTTGCGCCGTTCGCGAACGAGCTCGACAAGATCGCACCATCCTTCAGCGTCAACGGCTCCCAGATCCAGATCATTAGAACACCGGCCGACTTTTATGAAACACTCAAGGTGTGCACCACGCGCGAGTGCAACGGGCTTAGGGACGGGGCTAACGCAGGCACAGGAGCGGATACGGAACGCAAAGAGGAGGGTATTCTTGTCCACTCTGTACATCGGAAAAACAGAGAAGGAGCTGGTATGTTTTCGTATAGACGGATCTGTTGGAATTGGCGGTTGATAGTCTCCATTTTCAGGTTGCGACTCTCCAGGAAGCGCTGCGAAACAACCCCGAGCTGAAGCTCAGCATCCTGACGGACGCCCTGCGAGGCACTCGAGAGGAGCCGAACCCGTCGTGCGCATCTCTTCTTGCACCGCTCGTTTTTGAGTTTGGCGCGGATAGGGTTGAGATTCGGATGTACCACACACCCAACCTGACAGGCGTAAGGAAGAAGTACATACCCAAGCGGATCAACGAGGGATGGGGACTGCAACACATGAAGCTGTACGGGATTGACGATGAAATCATTCTCTCTGGGTACGACATTGATGCACTATGAAACACTCGCGACTAACAGAAATGCAGAGCAAACCTCTCTTCCGATTACTTCACAAACCGACAAGATCGCTACCACCTCTTCTCCTCCAAAGACGTTACCGACTACTTCTGGAACATACACCATGGTGTCTCATCCTTCAGCTTCCTTGTTGAGCCCTCAAAAGAAGCTGCTGGATTCACCTTGACCTGGCCCAAGTCCAATCCCGCACCCTCACCGCTGGAGGAGCCGAAGCAGTTCATCGGCACCACCACACCAACCCTGGACGCCCTGATTTCGCCCAAGCAATCTGCTTCGGCAGATGCAGGCAAAGACACCAAGGTGTATATGCTGGCTCAACTGTCCCAACTCATGAAGCCCGATACCTCGACAGAGCTCCCTGCCATTACTCACGTATTATCGACACTCAGCAAGCCTGAATACAGCGGCTCGTCGTGGACCTTTACTGCGGGATACTTCAACCCTGCACCATCATTGACTAAGCTGCTGCTCTCGACCGCATCACGGAACAACGTGGTTATTACCGCCTCGCAGCAGGCGAACGGGTTCTACCAATCCCCCGGCGTATCCGGACTCTTACCGGGCGCCTACACCCTCCTCGCCCGCCGTTTCATCCGCGCTGTTCATGAACGCGGGCTCGATGATTCCATTGTCCTGAAGGAGTGGCGCAAGGGGACAGTTGGCGAGCCCGGCGGGTGGACCTACCATGCCAAAGGCCTCTGGATCACGCTTCCGGGAGACCAGAACCCCTCGATTAGCATCGTGGGAAGCTCAAACTACACGAAACGCAGTTACTCGCATGACCTCGAGGCCGGCGCCATGATCCTGACCAAAGACGAGGACCTCAAGAAGCGCCTTGGCCAGGAGCAGACGTGGCTTCAAGAACACGCTGAGCGTGTCACTCGCGAAGACTTTTCCAAGAACGAGAGACGGGTCGGTCTCCAAGTAAGGTTAGCTATGTGGATCGCCCAGGCAGTTGGCGGTGCCTTGTAAAATACGTAATGTACTACTACTATGGGAGAGGACATTCGGCGCACTCGAACAAGTTCGCTTCAGCCTGTGTACAATCTAGATGATACAATAAATGATACCCGTAATGCTGGCAAACCAAGACGCTATTAATGGATAAATTGATAAGTGAATCCCTGATCTCCATGCCATATGTTAAATAATGTAACCAGCCCGTATGCTTAGATGATGCACGCATATAGGTCACGTCGCAAGACATGCAATAGTTGAATCAAAAACCATTCAATGACTGGGGTATTTTCCTTCTCTACTTATTTTCTTGCAATATTTTCCAATCATCACTTAATTCAGTAAATATGAGGACAAAAAGCAAAATATTCCGAAACCGAGAATCGAACTCGGGGCTATGCCTAACCTCTCAAGAGATGAGAGGGCATCATGTTGGCCACTACACCATATCGGATGCTGATATTAGCGATTGCAGATTGCAAGGCCAAGTATCTTTGGTGTCTTTTGATTGGTATCCTACCAGACGGACTACTTTTCGCCTTTTTTTGTACCAAGCAGCCAGAGCCCCTGCTGAAGGTCGTTCTTCGTTACCTCTTTGCCTCCTAAAGACAGTCCATCTAATTCCTTTCTGCATAAATTTCTTCTTTTCTTCATTGACCCAATATGCGTTTTCTCTTCGACGGGCGATTGAACAATTTGACGCCTAGCTTCCGGTGTGTCAACAGCGCTGTGCCGCCGCCTGAGCCCTCCAGGGGACTTACAGTGCTCTAAACCGCCCCGCGCGCCGCCGAATCGGATAAACTGGATTTGCAATTGTTCCGGCCCAGGTACCGGCGACCCGGCAGGCACGCGGACAGCTTCAATCCGGGGGAGAGCGTACGGACAAGCTTCGACATCATCCACGATCGAACCCCCCCGACGCAATCGCGAAACGACGGAAGCGGCGCCCATTCCCTCCGACACTGGTCAATTGACACGCCCTCTTCCCTCCCCGATAAGAACCCTTTTCACAATCGACAATGGTCGGCAGGATCGTCTTCTGGAGTGGCTTCGGTACGTGATACATCCTCATCTCCCCGTGCCCTTTCCCCTTGCAGCCTCGCATCGTCACATACGCCGGCCACGCGGCCGCCCCTCTCCACACATGCGGCACCCGCGCGACCGGAGCAGCCATGACTGACTAGAACCTCCCTTCGACAGGCTTCGCCGTCCGCTTCTGGCAGATGGGCATCGAGATGCGCCCCTTCTTCAACAAGGAGTCCCTCTGGGCCTACCCGGTGTACATGCTCGGCGGCGGCAGTTTCGGCTACTGGCTGCAGGGTATTGACGAGAAGCAGACGGCTATTCTGAGCGAGCGCAAGTCGATCCTGCTTGAGAAGCGCGCGAGGGCGGCGGCGCGCAAGGAGGAGGAGGCGGCCAAGGCATAGACGACGGATGTTTTCCAACACCCAGCTACGGCTGACGGAAGCTGTAAACCAAATAGAAAAGGAGAGAAGGGGCAGACAGAGAGACCAGCATCAAGAAGGAAAATTCGAGAAAGGAGGGGCGACGGCGTTGCGTGTGGAATCGAGCATCCCGTCGTCAGGCCATCTGAGATAGAGGATGGGACCACGCTGCGCAGTGCCCTTCATGGCTGGCTGAGGTTGCCAATTGGGGGATCCCCTTCACTCCAGGGAGCAGATTCCCTTTTGTACATATGGCGTTTAGAGAGAGGGCTCAATCGACGCTGTGAAACTCATTAAGCAATGCCCCCCCCCTCCCTGGCGATTGATTTGCCGCTGTGAGAACCACCCGCTCCAAGAGCGAAAAATAATTGCCTAAACCCGTACCATCGCAGTGCCTCATCTGGACGGAGAGAGACAGGGTGTGTGTCTTTGACGAAGATAACCAAGGAACATGTCTCGGACAAGGCTGCCCGGGTAAAATAAATTGACATACGAAGGAAGATGCGGGAACTTCAATGATGAGGACGCTGGAGAGGGCCACTGCGGGTAGACCGCTTGTGTAACTGGTGACAGCGTTATATTAACGAGCAGCGTACGTTGTATTCTGTACGCAAGCCTGACGACGAAGCTGTATACATACGCACACCGCACAGATAACCTACTCCTGCCGCATGAAATCATGTACAGACTTGTAATTGATGACCAAGTGGTCTATGGTGCAACTCTACTCGTGCCAGCATGATTTTGGTATCTATCTAAAGTCAAGAGGAGCAAAAGTCTTACCCTGCCAATGCCAAATCCTTCGAGAGGCCAACGACATCATGCACCCCAACCTCCATCACATGCCTCCAGAAGTTATGCCTCGACTTCTCATAACCCCCCGTGGTCTTCCTTGGTCTCCACGCTTACAGCTCCTCCAGCTTTCTGAGAATCGCCGGCACAGATACGGGCGACGTGATGCCCAGCTCCGTGGCCACTACCGAGATATAACGATCGCGCGTGGTGTCGAACAGCAGCCGAAACCCTTCCTCGGTGTTCTGTTCCGGGTCGATCTCGTTGTAAGTGAGAGAGTCCATGGCGACCCTCTCGGTGAAGTTGATGGTCTCGCTGAGCGCCACGACGCGGACGCCCTGGTCCGCCGCGGCGATGGCGATGTCGCTCGTGCCGGCGCGGGCGTACATGGCGCCGTTGCTGAACATAGCCTCGGCGCCGACCAGCACGCGCGACGTCTCGCGGAGGTGGTCGCGCATGGCGCTCAGGTCCGGGCAGTAGGCGACTTCGAGGCCGCCATCGCTGCCGGGCAAGTCGCGCAGACGCTTGGCGAAGTCGCGGCCGGTGTTCTCGAATGGGTCATCCACAACCACGACGGAGAAGCGCTTGCCGTCGGCGCGGGCTTGGCGCAGGGCGCGCTCGACGAGCGGGTGGTAGGCATAGGTCAGAACAGTCTCGCCGTCCTCGATGCTATCGGCGGCGGTCTTGACAATGACAAAGTCGGCCAGGGTTATGCGCTCGCGGATAAAGTTATCGATGGACTCGCTGAGAAGCTTCTTGGCATCGATGTCGGGCAAGTCAATGTCGATTTTGCTGACCTGGAGCTTGAGCCAGCGGACGGCGTTGCCCATGGAGAAGCACATGGGCCGGCATGCCGAGAGGTACTCGATCTGCGGGTTCAGGATGTGTGATGTAAAGTGGCGCGAGAATGTGTTGCCTGGGGGCGTTGTGTAGGAGTCAATCACCTACTGCCGTGTTAGAGCCGAGTCATACCGCCGGATGCGAGGGCACAAGACCAACCTTCTTGAACGCCAGCAGAGTCGCCTCCAATCTCGTGGTGCTGTCGCTGATCGCAAACGCGCTCATCTGCTGACCCAATACCAGGACGGCCGGGTGAACATCCTTATCGGCTTCCGTCATATGTATCCTCTTAGCCATAGACAGGTGACTGAAGCACTCGGGGACCTTGGGTCTGTTGTCTTTGGGGGCAGCAACCGGAACGGCCTTGACTCCTGAACTGCCCCTCGGGCCGCCAGCCTGGTTATATCCCTGGGGACCGTCCTGTCTTGGTTTCGACTTTCCTCCTTTGGCGTCGCCTGCTCCGCCCTGCTGGGCACCTCCCTGACCGGGCGGTGGTGCGGGTTGCGCCTCCTTGGCCTTTGCTCGTCTCGCTGCCTTCTCAGCCTTTGCCAATGCCTTCTTTTCGGCGCCTGAGAGCTTCTTCTCTCCTTCTGCAGATTCTGCCGATGGATCCTTCTTCTGCACCTTGTCGTCCTGCTGAAGTTGTTGAACCTTCTTGTCCTCGGGAGTGGCCGTGGTGGCCGGAGGCGGCGCGGCTTTTGGCGTTTCTGTGGCCATTATGTGCTGATCCTTCCTTCCCTTGTTTCCGGTCGTAGAGAAGCGTGACGATTTTGTCTGCCCGACGTTCCGTTGGAATTTTTTTAGGGCTTTGTCGTGGGTGGGTAGCGGTCGATTGGAGTGTCTTTGATCGGTCTTGGGAGGCTGAGAAGTTTTGGAGGGTTGAGTCACAGGGGTTTGCGAGGCGGGATGCGACGGGTGCCCCGCGCTAAAAGCTCGCTAAAGCTTAAGTGCATAGTGCGGGGAATGACGTCCCAGCTGTAACGCGAATCACCACTCTCAACTCGGGAGGTACAGTTACAAGGCGTTCCCTCTTGGGGATGATCATATACACCGTAAAAAAGACCCAGTGAAAGTGCCATGCTCAGCAACACAATACAAAGTTGTAGAAGAAATACCATGGAGGTATCCGGGCATCTACCGCATTGACTGAAATCGTAGGTAACAACCAGTTAGATCTTAACCCCAGAGATAGAGAGTACCGCCCTCTTGGGATAAAGGTACTATAAACCTGACCTTGGTCTACCTGTAGCTGCCTCATAGCATCATCTGAATCACCACTCAGCCGCTGCACATGGCTGCTGCAACCAGCTCCTTGTCTAGACAGAAGCTGCTCTAGATATGTCTCTTCAGATACGTATGAAGTCAAAGGCAGATCTCAAAATATGCCCATTGATCACACAAGGGTTGAAATAAGAAGCCTTCGCTAAAGCCAATTTTCAGCCACCTGACCATCGTCTGAAAAATATTTGTTTGTGAGGCTCTGAACTTATGTGACCAAGGAGTGAGGAGTAGATATACGACACCTATGTGCTTCAGCCTAGCAAATGAATCAATGTCTTTCTAGCTCACATAGATATGTTGAATTATAGGCATAAGAAGCATTCTGGAAACCTCGGTGTCAGGTATTCTATCAAGATGGATTAGAATGTCGACGCACATTGGAGCAGCAGCAGCAGCAAGAACCTCGGCTCTGTATGCAGATCTACTATACAAAAATCTCATGGATACTCTAATATACAGGCAAAATCCATGACACAGCCTCAGGCGCATCCCTGTAACATCATACCAGCATCCGTAGTCTGTCGCGGCCCAATTGCCCTAACATGATCCCGCAGGACTATCAGTTCTCCGAAGGCTCTGAATTGACGGCAGAAGACTTGGAAGGAGCTTTCGCCGATGGTGGCGCCTCCAGGTATAGCCTCATCACCTTGGGCGGCTGTCCCTCCGCCTCCTTCCACTCTTTCGCACCCCGGACTTCGGCAACGACGTCCCGCACCGCCTTCACAAGCGCCTCCGCCTCGTCAAGTGTGGCCACCCTGCTACCCCTCTTCTTGGCGAAGATCACGTCGACCTTGTAGCCCTTCTCCAGGAAGCCCTTCAGCTGCCTCATTTTATGGCCGAGGTCGTGCGACGCGATGGCCCAGTTGAGCTCGAGCTCCTTGATCCGCGCCAGCCTGCGCGCAGTCTCTTTCTTGGCCTTCTCCTGCTCTTTCTCGCGCTCTTTCTCGAGGCGCTTGTCGATGACGCGGCAGATGGCGTACCGTGGCTGGTCCCCTGTCGGGTTCGGCGGTGGCCGCGAGACCATCCGCAGGCTCTGCGTGTCCAGGTCGAGCGACTGGAGCACCCGAGAGGTGTTGTGCGGGCCCGTCAGCTTGTTGTCCTCGTCAACGACCAAGATTTGGCGGTCGCGGATCATCTCGTCGAAGGGGAGCCTTCGAGCAGCCTTCGGCTCTGGTTCTGCCGATCTGCTCGGCTTCCGGGGCCGGTGAATAAGGGCTGCGTGACGGGCGAAAGACTGCATCGGCGGCGACAATACTGGCGGTAGTGTTCTGGGGGCGGGATGGGCAAGGGCGCTTCGTCGGGCCAAGGCTTCCACCTTCTCAAAGGGCGAGACGAAGACCCTATAAAGGGTTGCCCTGCTATAGTTGTACAGACATCGTGTGCCACTCATGTTGGATACTTTTGATCCGATTTGTGACAGTTTTGATTCAGGGTTTTCTTCTGAGTTACAGTTCGGCCTCGTTTGTCTCCGTTCAATGTTTGCTCCTGTCCTGTAGATGGTAAAGGTGATTGCAAGATGCAGAAATGTGGTGCGGAGGAGGCAGGCAAACAGGCAAGCAAGCAGGGAGGAACTTTCATATGGGGCCGGAGATGGCAGCTCTCGCACCAATCAAGTCGCGCAATGCGACGAGCTTTCGAATGGTCCAAGCTCTACATAGCGGAACCTCAGACGTCAGCCCGATTCGCTCGTCTCAGCACTTCCTGTTTCCGTTCCTCACTCGCTCTAGGTATACAGCAGTCAGCAGACACAAGGTTGTTCAAATCATTCGTATGCAACCACGATCGCGAATGCAAACGCTCCAACAATAATGGCGGGACATCCCTTCCGCCTGGTCCTGAATGTGGGAAAAACTATGGCTTTCGCCCACGTCTTCTGGGAATACGGCTACGCCTATGGTCCTGCGTCCGGCCCTTCCATGCTCCCAACCTTTGAGATTGCCGGTGAAAATCTCGTCTCGGACAAGCGCTACCGTTACGGTCGCGATATTGCCGTCGGCGATCTGGTCTACTACAAGATCCCAATCTTCCCAAAGAGCATCGGTGTCAAGCGTGTGGTGGGCATGCCAGGCGACTATGTACTGTTTAACAGCCCTGACTCACAGAAAGACATGATGATTCAGGTACGAGCCGTCGTTGGCAATCGTCCCATAAGCTCCTCTGCTAAAAGTAGCTACAATAGGTCCCCCAAGGGCATTGCTGGTTGGTTGGTGATAACCTGGAGGCCTCTAGAGACTCGCGGACGTACGGACCTGTGCCATTGGCTCTGATCGGGGGCAAGGTGGTGGCCAAAGGATTGCCTTTGTTCAGGGAAAATTGGCTGAAAAACGGACTACGCGATGTCCAAGAGGGCCGAAACTGAGGCGCGGCCCAAGTGGAATTGCACCGTGCCATCATACGTGATTCAGGCATTACGAGACGCGACGGGAAACATGTGAGCCTCGGCCAATCACAAGCTGAATTATCACAGATTGTGAGTTGTGTTTGTGGTCTTCTAAAGTCTGATCCTAATTACAACGGGTAGGGGGGGCCAAAGGGCGCCAGGTGAAGGTTCATCAAGCCTGACGACAGGCCGAGTAATATGAGACATGTATGACCCGACAAACGAGCCACGATGCTTGATACAAAGCAAAAGGTCCGGGTCGTCTCCGTGTAAGAAAAAAAAAGCTAAAAGAAAAAAAAAACCTGGGCGTGGCCTCTGACGGCGGCGGCATCATCGTCCGCCAGGACATTGGCACGCCGAAATAAACGCTCCTTCAAGATGCTTCCACGCCGAAATATACACTCAACGTAACAACCGAATCTCATTCTGCATGCTGATTAACGCCGATAACACCACCAACCCAAGCCTCCAAGCTCCTTGGTCCTGCTATAGTACCCCGGAAGGGAAATTGGTGAACAAAATAATGAAGTGAGATCCGTGTGTAGCGTTGCCGTCTTCCTTAACCTTCGATGTGAGTCTTGGAGCCACTTTGGCCAAGCAGCTCCAGACACCGTTGTGCCAGGTTGACAACTTCGCCTTCGTCATCGTCTTCAAACTCATTGTCCGGCTCGATCTGGCGATTCGCGATTTCCTTGATCTGGTCGACAATATCTTGCGCCTGGCCGATCAACTGGATAAGATTCTTGTCCTCAGATTCGAGCAGCTGAAGCAGAGTCCAGATCGCTATATGCTGGAATGTCGCATCGCCGCTTTGGAGGAACCTCGTCAGGTAACCATGGATACCGCCGTTGGGCTCCTTCCAGTCTTGAACGAATACGGCATAGTCGCCGACTAGTTTTTATTGTCAGCTTGGTACTTAAATCGAGAAACGTTCAACACACCTTTGGAAGAGAGATTGCCGAGAGCTGCAGCACTGTTGCCCTGAACTTCAATGCTGGGGGAATGTGTGAGGGGAATCAAGACCTCGAAGACCCCGAGGTTCAGGAGATGAGACTTGAGCTCGTCGCTAAGAGCCAGAACCGCAATCGCAGCTGTCATCTCGGATTGGACCGTGACGGGCACATCGAGCACCAGCTGCTTGCACTTCTGAACAGCGCCCGCATCGAGGACAAGAGCTTTGTTGCGGTCAGAGCTGGCGGCCAGGTTCCTAAGGGTTGAGATGGCGTGGCATTGGATCTCTTCGTTCTCGGTAGACCCGAGAAGATCGACCAGCGGCTTCAGAAAACCGGCTTCGATGATGGGCGACTCGTTCAAAGGGTGTATGGAAATGTTTCGTATGCATGCTACAGCGGAGAGAATCAAAGGCAAGTAGGACGACGAAAGAAGTCGGAGTAGAGGGGCGAGGCCGTTTGACCGCACAATGTCCAGTTGGTACTTCTCGTCAGAGGCCAAGTTACGGAGCGCGAGGGCTGCCTGGCACTGGACCTTGGGTGACGAGGAATCCATAAGAGTGACGAGCGAGGAGACGAGCTTGGACTCTGTCTGAGCAAGCTTGCGGCGGTTGTTAGCGTCAACAGCAATATTGCTTAGAGCCGTCGTGCAGTAGTACTGAACATCGACGTCGGGCGAGGAGAGTAGCTGGACAAGAACAGGAATTGCTCCGGCATTAACGAGCTGCTGGCGGTTCTCGTCTGTCGCATGGTTGTCAGTCCCGCATCCCTCAAGCTAATATGCCAGTAAGAAATACCTGAGTGCGTCATGTTGAGCAAGGCTCCAGTCGCGTTCCTCTGGACTCGCATGTCCCTGGACTTTGCCAGCCTCGTCAAGGGACCCAAAGCGCCCGACCGTGCTATCTTTGCCTTGTTCTCCTCATGTGTGGCCAGGTTTGTAATGCAGCCGACTGCGTTGCACTGCACTTCGACGTTCGGCGATAGCATCTGCCTGATGAGGGGCGTAAGGCCCCCGAGCTGAACAATCAAAACCTTGTTCTCGGCTGATGACTTGAGTCAGTGTGCATCCTACAATGCTGCTTGCGAAGGTGAACCTACTGTTGACCGCCAGGTTCCCTAATGCGGCACTGGCCGCGCGCTGGACTTCGATATCGGGACTTTGTAAGAGAAACAGGATGGGTTCAAGGGTATCACGGTCGACCTCGCGAACATCTGTAGCAAATTGTCAGCAAATTACGGTGAGGTGGGCTAAAGCTATGCGAAGGGCATTCGCGACGGCAAGCAATCAGAGTGTTGACGTACCTCGTTCTGTGATTTCGGCAAAAGTCAGACTCGCACTCCGTTGCAAGTCAATATTCTCGGAGAAGACAAGAGTGCTCAGAGCTCGGAGAGGTTCGCCCGAGAAGAAGTCGGTTTCACCCCGCTGAAACAAGTCAGTATTCAAGGTCAAAAAGATGGAAGTGGCAGAGAAGCCATACGTTTTCAAGATATTGGAGCAAGTCAGCAACGGCTTCCCTTTCGCTATCGGCGAGGACTGGCTCATAGAGACCATCGCGGGCTCTCCCTGGGCGATCACCATCAGCTTCGGCTCAGACATAACGATCGAAAACCTAATACCTCCGCAGCAGGATTGGCAGACTCCCATGGCCGAAGTGGGCGACAAGGGCCAGTGTTGATGGTATCAGGACTCGATGTGGAGGTGGCAGATCGGAAAGCTGGTGCTTGTTTGTTTGGATGGATCCTCTCGTTCGCAACACGAGCGTTGTGGCAGCCCGACGACTGGAGGGATGGAAAGTGTACAGTGGTTTCGGCGGCTCGATAAAAGTATCGGTTTTGTCGAACAGGCTGATTGAAGACGCACGCTCGATAGCAGTCAGTCGCCTCGGCGAATCGATGCTTCTTTGCTGGCCGGTGTGAGAGTCCCGGAATTCGGTCGAAGGATGGACGACTCAGTCGGTCAAATGAGGGTTTGGGAGGAAAGGCGACGGGAGGATGCTCTAGGTGCCTCGCGGAGCACTGACCCAGGATCAGGTTGCAGCAACCCGCGGCAAGAGCAATCGGGGCGGCGGCAGCAAGCCACCGGGACCCTCTCTAGCGTGCCTAGGTAGATAAGTATTTGAGGCTGGTGCGAGGTAAGGTGCCTGCCTACGATAGGTGGGGTGGAGAACACACCAAGCAACGGGCAGCGAGCAAGCACAACAGCAAAACAGCAGTACCACGACGACGACGAAAGAAAGGCCCGTGAAACCCAATGTGGGACTGATAACCTTGGGCCTTCTTACCCCTTCCGGCTTAGAGGTCCCAGAGAGAGAGAGAGGAGATACAGAGTACATAGGAAGGTTCGAGTGTACCTGCAGCGTGCGCCGGCTTTTACTCGTCATGCAACTGGCCAGTGACTTATGACCCAGCGAGACGAAAACATTGAATGTACCCACCCACCGCCTCACTCCGTAATTTTTCCCGTCTGCAGCAAGACCCAGTCTTCCATGTCCCTCAGGCGACGCTGCCGCGCGATACAAAACTTCGAGCTTGGTAAACGCGGACCACCTTGATCATTCGTTTACATGTGGGAAATCCACAAGGCGCCTTCGATGACGACGCCTTATCTCGACAGTTTTCGAGATGCCTTCTCCCGCTCAGGCATTTAACTTTGGGCAAGTGTGGATGAAGAAGGAAAGCCTAGAGCTGCCTCCAGAGGCATTTTTGGTAAACAACGCAAGCCACACTGGTGACATGATAGCTTGAAGTTGACGTGAAACCCTCTCCAGACCATCATCATCACGAACTTTTATTTTTCTCTCCCCCCCCCCTCTCTCTCTCTGCATTGGAATCGTCCGGTCATCGTCATATCATCGCTGAGAGCTAGTGAGCCATTTCCAGAATGTTCTACCCACCTGAGGCAGCTGTGGCAATGCTCCTATCGTGGAATGAGTGTGCATAGAGGGTCGAGCAGAAGTAACTGCAAGCTTACGTTCCGTCCCTTCTACGATGCGCTCACTCACTGTCTTGGGGAGCTCTGCCTCGGTTATCTTGGGCCAGAGGAAGTTTCAGATGAACACGCCCAAGCTAGACACCGGCCTGCACTCTTAGTTGCCATGTTCCCTTCAGACTTGCCTTGATGGCTTGCACTTAGCGATAAGGCGCCAAGCTCAGAAGGGTCTCAGGGTCCAGTGTCACGCGAGGCCAAGTAGTTGTCACCCATGTCGCCTAAAGCCAGTCAAGAACAGACCATCTTGTCAGAGTGACAGTGATGGTTGGATGATACAAGAAAACGTCTAACTGCTAGCTGTATTCACATTCAAGGTAGATTTCAATCGAATTGTTGGTATCTGAAAGATCAGCTGAAAATTTCAAATGGACATTTTAGGAAATGTCTTGAACTTGCATGTTCTTCGGAGACGTGTCTTCAGACCTTGAGCCAAGGCAAGACAAGCTGTCTTGGAAAAGGAAAGCGTCGGACAGCAACGGGCGGAGAATCATCACTTGTTTCTCGTTGGCTAAATCTCATCCTGTTCTTCAATAAATATGTGTCGAGCCTGCGGCGCGGGATCGGTTGAGTCCAGTCAGTGTGCTTGGCCTCGGCCGGAATGCTGACGGCAGCTTCTTCACCAACAAGATGCTGCTTCTTGTTATTTGTCATTGTCGCTGCTCATCGCTCGATTGCCTGCCTACCTTGTAGCTGGGTGTGTCGCTCTGCGTGTGTATCCCCCTTGTGGGTTTGGAAGAGGTCATCGGATGCATTGGACAGCACTGAAGAAACATGGTCGCATCTACCCTCCCCGTTTCTAAAGTAGCAGTTTGAGGTCATCACCAATGGCGAAACACGCCACTATGTCGCGGTCAGCCCCCTCACAACCTAGGAGGAAACACCGCTGCATACGTTGAGCGGCAGTACCAAGCATGAACAACTAGTATCTTTGCGACTCGGTCGATCATCACCGCATTCTGGCAACGCCAAATGTCAGCGCCAGCACCAGACCGCGCTTGCGGGGGGGGGATGAAGAAAAAAAAGAAAAAGACAAACAAGATCCAGATGGTCGATGTCCCCCCAGCCTACCTTAATCGGTTGGGTTTCGCCAAAGTCCAATGTAGTCACTTTTCTGGGTGGTCTTATCCTTATCTGTGGTAAAGATAAAGGGATAAAGGCTGGTTACAGAATAGGTACACTGCTCCGCAAGTGAGACAAGAGGGACACAGCTCAGATAAATGCTATTCGCTGCCAGTAGCGGTACCGCTTCCCGTACCACCGCTGTAACTGTTTACACTTGTTAGGTCTCTTAACTAATCCTTACCTTCCTAGGTATCTACCTTAGGTACACTAGAGGTAGGCAAGTAGGTAGGTATCTTTCTCTCGCCTTACCTCATTGCTGCTGCACGTTGGGAGGGGGAAAAAAGAGCAGCCCATGGGAATCTCACCACAAGGAACCCGTCCAATCTAGCCCAGTCCATTCTTCGGTCCACGAATTCCTCTCTTTCTCTCTTTTTCCCTCTTGGTTCCTGTTACCTCTCATTCCGCTTACTGTCTCTGCCTCCCGCCTCTCCCGTCCCCGTCTCCCGCTTTCTTCGCACTCTTAGCCCGTCCAGCGTCCAGAGGGGCCACACGCGCGCCATTAGCCCTCGTACGACGACACTATGGACGACGCCTCCTCGGCTTCGAAGGGCAATGCCGATGCTGGCTCCATGCCCACGTCGCATCAACAACGGTCTAGCGGTAGCGGTCCACTACAACCACCCGCAGTCGCTACTGCTGCGTCTATCGCGAGACCACATGGTCACGAGCTCCCCTTCGTCACGCCCTCATCCTATCTTCGCCCGAGACCTTCTTCGTCCGCCGCTCGCAAAATGCCAGAGAAACCAGCCAGCCCGCTCGACAAGGATCAGATTCAGGGCCTGGTAAGCCACCCGTCTTCTTTGACCAACCCCGCGCTCTTCGCGCGCCTCTCCGACCCCGTGCCCGTGCCCGATTTCGTTCCCTGATCAGAGCGAGCGCATGCGGGGTTGTTCTTCGGCCACGACGCCATCGTGAGGGGCACTTTTGGATCCCTCCGAGCTGTCGCTAACATTTCCCTCCTAACCAGAGATCTATTCGCGACTTCCTCAAAGTTCGAACCAGCTACGATGTCCTGCCGCTCTCATTCCGCCTCATAGTGCTCGATAACGACCTTCTGATCAAGAAGAGTCTTAACATCCTCATCCAGAATGGTATGAGTCATGTTTGCCTCGATGCGCCGAGCAGTCTATTCTGACCTACCCAACAGCTATCGTTTCTGCGCCGCTGTGGGATTCGCACAATTCCAAGTTCGCCGGCCTCCTGACAGCGACGGATTATATCAACGTGATCCAGTATTATTGTCAGTTTCCCGACGAGATGCACAAACTGGAACAGTTCCGACTCAGCAGCTTGCGAGGTACGTCGTACTAGATGGTCACAACTGGCTCCAGGTTGCATGCCAACATGTCTGCAGATATCGAAAAGGCCATCGGGGCCTCCCCTCTCGAGACGGTGTCCGTCAACCCTATGAGACCTCTCTATGAGGCCTGTCGCCGCATGCTTAAGACGCGCGCTCGCCGAATTCCCCTTGTGGACGTAGACGACGAAACCGGTCGCGAGATGGTTGTCAGTGTCATAACACAGTACAGAATCCTTAAATTCATCGCTGTCAACAACGAGCACAATACCGTCCTGTTGAAAAAGTCCCTCAGAGAGATTGGCTTGGGCACATACAAGAACCTCGCTACCGCCAAGATGAACGATTCGGTCCTCAACGTGGTCGACATGATGGTCAAGCAGAACATATCTTGCGTCCCTGTTGTGGATGCGCACAACCGTCTGCTTAACGTCTTCGAAGCAGTCGACATCATTCCGTGTATCAAAGGGGGTGCGTACGAAGAGCTATCCTCCAGCGTCGGAGAGGCACTGTGCATGCGACCTGACGATTCGCCCGGAATCTACACTTGCAGTCCCGAGGACAGACTGGACTCAATCTTTGACACAGTTCGCAAGTCAAGAGTGCATCGTTTGATAGTAGTGGACGATGACAACCGACTCGTGGGTGTCATTTCCCTGTCAGACATACTCAAGTATGTACTCTTGCATGGAGAAGAAGATGACATCAACGGACCTTGAAGCTGGAACAAAATCGGAGTTGCATAGAAGTAAGAGCGACGGATCCTCGCTGGAATGACTTGGGAAACGGTAGACATGGTATCAGCATGTGCCAGGCGTATGATGGCGTAACTGGGAGGAGTACCAGACGGTGCGCGTACCTCATCATTATTTATTCGCTTCATTATAGAGGTTGGGGGGGAGGTTACGGAGAAGCCGGCTGTCTGGCTGCATTATGAAATGAGAACGTGCCCAACATTACACTCGGCTGCTGTCCTCCCGTGTAATGTGCTCTGTCCGCTGGTGGTGTCGCGGGCGCTGGATACGGGTCGGATGAGAGCGGCAACAACGACGACAGCGGCTTCATCCGCCGCCGTGACTGAAGAATGTTAACATCGCAGGCGCGGTCACGATAGATGCTGATTAAGGGGTTGACGGCAGGAGGTAGGTACGCCATCATCTTCCACCTGCATGAGATCCGATCATTTCGGTTTGGCAGGTGCATTGTCTTCACATGAGGGCCAACTGGTATCATACGCTATCGGTCTCCCGGTCCTTTACGTCACTTCATAAATCACCGTTGTTGGACATTCGATATTCTCCACCCCGAAATCGACCTAGTTGGCCTACTCGCTCGTACACGACGGTTTTGGTCAGCCATTCCCTGGTCTTTCTTCCGATGCAGCCTTACAATAATAATGAACCATCTTTACCCTCAGACATGTCTCGAGATCCTGAGGCCGGGACCCTCACAAGCCAAGCCACGAGCACAGCACCGACCAGTACCGTGCCTCCTCGGCTACCTATAGCAGCCTCAATGGCATCCATCAACGCCAGTGATGTTGGTAGACGACCACTTACAGCCTCGAACACCTTGCCGGGATTGACCATCAAAGAAGGGCACCGAGGCAGACTTCTCCCGAGCAGCGCAACGTGGGCATCATCGATTAGGGATCTGGCCATGTTCTCAGATACGGACGACGTTCAAGATCGCCTAAGATTCGTTCAGGAGTACAATCGATTAGCCAAGAAGGTATGAGATATCTCGTATCCGCCGCATGCTATTCAGCTGCGTCAGACCTGAAGGTTCTTGACCTTGGCTGACATGTACCCGTAGCACGGAATCCGAGTGCTCGTTGTCGGAGATTTAAAAGGAGATGTAAGTGTCGTATTTTGTCTACGCCCAATCACCTGCTGAGTCTTTCAGCGACCCAGGATACCGGCTATTATGACCGAAAAGCGTAGATGGTGGGCTCGAGTGCTTCGCCCAGCTTCATCCGGACAGCCATCCAATCCACAAGGACCACCCGGGGCAGTCAGACACAAGAGAAGCGTCAGCAATATCGCTCTACATCTGGTTCATCCAAGAAAACCGGAACCTACATCGCTCGATCTTCAGACAATGATTCGACTGAGCGGCAAAAGCCTCTTCTACCTCCCTTCCGACTATGCCCCTGGCTCACTCGTCTTGCCAACTTGCTTCCGGGCCACCGCTCAATACTTGGCCCAGTATGGTATGTTGACAGAGCCATTCCCGTGGAGATTATCCTGACCGACACCACACCAGGCCCTAATACACGAGGAGTCTTTCGTATTTCTGGATCGGCCCGCATTGTCAACGCAATTTTCGACTATTACTGCTACGAGAAAGCTGGAGAGGAGGTCACTGGTACAATCCGCTGCCCTACCCTTCCACTTCACATCAACGCTGGCCCGCAAGATGTAGCCTCAGCCTTCAAAAAGTTTCTGTCGGTACTTCCAGGTGGTATACTAGGCTCCCTTCCGCTTTTTGACGCTTTTGTGGCTATCCATAGCCAGCTTCGAAAAGAGCCTGAGCTTAGCCGCACCAAGGACACGAAGACTCGCGCTCGACTTATTGCGCTAGCTATCGGGACCGTCGAATCTCAGTATCGCCGAGAACTGATATGTGCTGTATTTGGTCTTCTTTCCTTGATTGGTCGTGCTGCTGAGACAGCGGCTCGTGAGGACGAGCAGGGTCGACCGCTTCCGACCTCGGACCTCATGGGATACACAGCTTTGGGAATCGTGTTTGGACCGCTTCTCGTCAGTGATTTGTTGGATTCATACACTATGAAGCTTGCAAACCCGTCTTCAGGATTGTTACTATTTCCCCTCACCCCGCCTCAAATCAAGAAGGAACGGCAGCGCAAGATTGCAATACATGGCGAAGGAGGCCCTCTATCTGTCGACAAAATCCATGTGGCCAATGATATTGCTGAGATGATCATCACAAACTGGCGTGAGGTCATCCGAAACATGAAGAACTTGTCGATTTTAGCCATAACGAGCCATGAACTGGAGAGCCCGAGCCGCCGAGAGCTTCTTCGGTCGTCGAATTCCGAGCCATTCACCATTGGCTTGCCCAAAGGGTGGAAAAGCAAGCGATCTTCTCCGGCTACCTCTTTCAACCGAGAGAAGTCACCATCTCCTACAACTCCTACACCAGCACCACGTAAGTTCAAAACGAACTCCGGTCCCTCAAGGTCACGCATGCTTATGGGTGGCAGGAAGCGGAGGGAAGCCGACTGTGAGAACAACGGAAAATTCAGGCGAGACGCTTAACATCAAAAGAATCCGGCCGAAAACGTCACACTCGGCCTCTTCAAATAAACCATCCATGCGTCAATCCCTAAATCCATTATCACCAACGGCAGAGGAGAGCTTGGTAGATGATACGAGTGCCGCAGGGCTGCAGTTTACATCGGCTAAGAATGACTCTCCAATCATCTCGCACACTCCTAAGAAGAACTCAGCTTCTCAACCCGAGAATTCCCAGCAAATCTTAAAATCGAATCCTGTTCAAACTCGGCGAACGCCTCGTGGAAGCTTGAATCGACGGCAAAACAGCCCTGGGAAGGACAGCAAGTCTGTTGACGAGACTCACGGATTCGCGAGTCACAACCACAGTTTGGACGGGAGCCCTCGTTTATCGGAAGAGATGGTGCCAGAAAGGACCTCCTCAAGACAGCTCACAAATATACTACGAGAGCTGCGAGTGTCTACAGAAGACCCAAGAGACAGCAGCCAGTCAAAAGAACAGGCCATGTCCGGAAGAGACGAGGTTTCACCTGAGGATACCGAGGCAACTAGACGAAAGACTAGAGGAACCGTCTCCTCGGCTCTTCGTCGACTTCTCGGCAACGATAAACGTCGAACATCAAATTCAACCAGTCCAGGACCTAAAATCTTCAACGCAAGGCATCTCTCTCCTGAGGCAGTGAGCCCACGTACGCCCACTCAGTCTGCATTCCCTCCCAAGACTCTGGACAAAAGAGATGCGACACAAGAGCCGCTAGGCCCCAGATGCGGGACAAGCCCAGAGAACGGTAATGACGACACTACCAAGATTCTATCTGAGGCAAAGTATAGACAAGGTTCAGGAACGGAAAACAAGTCATTGGATGCCAGCCATACTCTGCATACGAGACTAATCGAAATGACACCAGTTCCCAATTCCCCTCTACGGACTCCGAGGCAAAGTACAGAGTTCGACCCGAAATCGGAGAGCACCGGCTCCATTCAGACCACGCCGAAGGGCTTTCTTACCAAGAGAGAGGAACCAGTCACTCCAAGGGCAATAGGAACCGATTTTTCGAAGCCGCAGTAGGAAACGCTGCCTCCGATCAGTTCTGATTACAAAGCGTTGTCTCACTTTGTTGACCATGAAGATGCATATGACCAGGCAGCTGGCGCTTTACCACAACGGTATCGTATAGCCGAGGGAGGATCGGAACCCAGAAATACTCGGTCACTCGCATCCCAACCAGTTCCTTCAAGAACCCAAAGCGTAGCCATGGCGAAGGAGTTTGCCCACCGACCTCAGGAATCAATGAAGGCTATTATGACACCATCAGCGCGTATGCCAAGCGATGGGAGCCGTGGCAGCTCAACTCCCTCTCGTGGATCCGTTTCAAAGCCAGTTGGGGTGAAGGCTATGGCAGCAATGTTTGAAACGGTCTCCCAGGAGTCGCCCTATGTGCCTTCCCCTACAGGTTCCCGTTATTCACGTCCGAACGAGATAGCCTTGAGCCTCTCTCGGGTGAATCCGCCGTCTCCCCGAATTCCGAAGCCTAAAGCCTCGGTCTCAAGTATTGGCAAGGATGAGCCAGACCAACGCTGGCAGATTCCAGGCAGACACACCCAACCGGCAAGTCATCATCAGGGTGCTTCCAAAGACGGTGGCATGGGCTCTTTGGGTGTGTCTCAAACAGTTCATGGCAAAGGGTGGATTCCCCGTCTGGAAAAGCCATCGGTCGCGCAGATTAAGCTCCAGAACCATCCTCCAAAGGCCCCAACTCTGGGCGATGACAGGGCTGTTCCCAACCTTGGAACAATGACAAGGCCTGCTGAGCAGCCTCCCATCGCGCAACATGTTATGTTTCCCCGCCGGCCGCCATCCACTCCCTCTCTGCGCCAGCTCAGCTCAGAAACGGTCTATGTACGAGCGGCAAGCCCTGGCGCTAACTCGGTGCTTCATAGTCAAATCCGTAGTCTTCAGGGACAGCTAGATGCCAAGACTGGAGAGAACCTATCTCTACGGCGTGAACTAGAAACAAAGGAGAGCATGGATGTTGGAACACTAAGTGAACAGTTGCGCGTGGCAAAACGGGAGTGCGCTATGTGGAAAGCCCGCGCCGAGGCGGCAGAGAAGCGGGTATCAGCTCTCGAGCGCTTCACTCGCAAAGTACGAGGGATCAAGGGGGGTGACGCGCAAAACGATACAGATCTACCGTCACACAGAAAGAGAAACAGCACCGAAACCACGGGCACAGAGGACAAAGAGGTCGTTGCAGCGAGGATAAGGAAGGCGATGAAGGGTATGGATGGACCCAGGAGCAGCGATGGCGGGGCTGCAGCATGGTGGGACCCCGGCCGGACTGGCCTCATTTGGGACCATTCAATAGGAGTTTGTGGGCAACAGATGGTATTGACGGAGAGAGCATTATTTGAGGTTTGGGAGGCGGCACAGGCCTTGCTAGCGGATGGCGATATTTGAATAGTGACGCGAAGGAACGAATGCTGAGCTGGCAGATGTCAGAGCAGGAGTGGCGCACAGCCAAGTCACGCACCTGATCTTGTGTGCAGGGGTCAAGACATATGTCTATTAATGCGAACCTTCATATCACTATCAACTCGGGATGAACCCCTTTTCCCCTCATAAAATCGTTATTGGCACCACGATTGGCAAAATGGCGGTGCGCATCGAGCCTCATCTCCTGCGACAAGAGGTAGCGTTCCGACCTACCAAGTGCTCTCGCCCCCCGAATCGCGACGGATCCTCCACCTCCCGGCTTCGTCCATCTGCATGGCAACAGTTCCCACAGCCATGCGCCCGATGCCGTCTAGGATGTTGTCAAGTAGCTCCGCATCGTCAACATCTTTGGTTCGTGCTCCTGGCCTCGTCGTTGGTTCCCATCTCTGTGGAGGATGCCTGCCATCTCTTCCTTCATATGCGTTGCTGAATCCACCAGTAATGTCTCTGCTGGCCCCTATCGGCTGCAGGCCCCTGGTGCTTGGCGTGAGGACAGCAGGTTGGCTGGGTAGATCCGTCAACGACGGTGTCGAGGACGGAGTTGCTGTACGAGAAGGACGGTAAGGAATACTAACTCTCTGGCCACGAGTAATTTGCAGGGTTTGCTGATGGCGATGACTCTGCCTGGAGACCTGAGGCGATGGGCGGAGGGTGTCAGAAGACTGTCTCTCAGTCTGTGGTGAAGGAGGGTGGGTCAAGAAGACAGGCATAGCAGAATGATGCCTCGTCGAATCAGGCGAGGGCGGTGTTGGTGTGGGCGAGTGGTAGCACGGCTGCGGTTGGTAATGATAGCGTTGCGATGGAGGCGGTGTTTGCTGATGGTTTTGATGTTGATAATTGGCGGTAGTGGTCGACGTGGTAGGCCGGACCGTAGATGCTCGGGACAGGGTAGTGGCGCTGCTGATGGTACGCGCGAGTTGGTGTGGCACGGGGACGGTGACCTGGGTTTGCCCGTACACGCACCTGGACGGCTGCGGCCGTCAGTTTTCATAGACAAAGAGGGACTTGTGGTGGTGCGTCGCCTCGACTACGGCGGAGGCGAGTTGGTAGTCTGAAAGGAGTCAGCATGTTCGAGTAAAGCCACTCCGATGGAGAGAATGAGATGCCCGGTATTTGCAAAAGAATGTGTAAAAGCCCTCCCCTTGGACCATAGGGCTTTGACGGAAGAGAGGAGCCAGTAGACAGAAATTCGGTGTACATGCCCAGGCTTCGCGTCCTTACACGTAGTGTAGCGCGGAGAAGGGATGAGTAGGGACTTTGAGAAAAAGCAAATATATACATACCAACATTGGGACCCAGATCACGCGAGCTCAGAACTTTGATGGACAGATCGGGGTTGACCTTGCCAATGACCTGGGCACCGTTGCCGTTGGTGAGGTGGACATCCTATGACAACAAGGTTAGAGTCTATACCGATACCCAGCTCTATCAAAGGAAGGAACTAAGCGCTGATCCATTAGACGTGGACTTACACGGTTCAGGATGGCAGTGACGCTGCCGTCGGAATCGAGGACGGCAGAGTCGCCGCGCAGCTGCAGGACCTTGCCGATGAGCATGACGTTGCGGCCGACGTAGTTGTCAAGGTACTGCGCTGTGATGCGCGGGGTCGAAGTGGCTTCGGCCATCTTAAGGTAACGGGCTAAGTGAAGATGATGCTTCTTGGTTCGGTTGTTGTGCAAGGGTCTCGTGTGGACGATGGAGATTCAGTAAGCCACTGGTGTTTACGCTGGGAACAATCCGGTGCAGGGTGGCCGTCCAAGGTCGTGTTCAGAGGAAATTGGTCTAGCTAGGAGACGCGTTTTGGGGCCCTCGGCAAGCCACTTTGTCGCGGTGTCAGGTGACATATCAGGTGATCAGAGGTGCGTGTCTCTCCACTACCCACCTACACGACCTACTGAACGGTTCTGAGATGTCCTCCCAAACAAAACGTTATGTTAACGGTGTCCCATCCACTATCACCGTCTTCACCGTCGCCCCCCCCCCTCTCCTTTCAGAGGCACGGATGAAAGACGGGTCTAGGTGAATCATGACCTTGGCTCTCATCAATTGACTTTTGACCGGCTGGCTCGTCCAGGATGCTTTTGCCCAATTAGATCATTTGGTATTGGCTCGGAAGACCAATTCGGGACCACCATCATCGATGGCTGATGGTTGAGTCGTCACCAGCGTGGCATCCAGTGGAGTCCTTTCCTGTCACAGAACTTGCTTAAGTCTTTCGTTCCTCGTTCGGGGATTGCCCCTTGCGCGGCGATGATGTCATTTCAAACCCCGTCGCCTGTTTTTCTTAATAAATATGTAGGTTCCGGGCGATCATTAGGAGCAGCGCTTCATGTTTGTGGCCAAGGGCGCAGTATGTTTCTGCCCTACCCCGGGCGTTGATAACGAGACCTTGAAGACTACCTTAGCTGGGCATCCATCTGGAAATGTGATGAAATTTTCGGTAGCAACCCAAGTCCAGCACGGGTTAAACAGTGGCTTGGTCTCGCTTCCAACGATGTTGAGCTTGTAGATGCATGCAGGGCCCTGTGTAGCAATCGCACACCCTTTTCCCCCAGGACACGCGGCAGGCCGATAGGGAGTGCCTCCAATACGCGTTGAAACTCGTTATGACCTGAGATGTAAATCTCTTGCCGTATCAGGGCCCTTTAGTCTCGGCGGTGCATGGCGGCCCAGGAAGAAACCTGGAAACTTGGTCGCGGCAGGCAATCGAAACCCCACTGCGCTGCCCCGGGGCCGATCAAAAGGTCGGAACATGAGTTGGAGATGGAGACGCCGCAATCACTACAACTGTTAAGGTCAGTCGGCTGTTGGCGGGCCGTATAAACCATGGCCTTTCCGTCCGACCTACCATGCTACAACCCGTTACAGAGACGACTGTCTGTGATGTGGAATAGGTACTATGTTATCAGGCAAAAGTAAAACCCCCTGTCAGGCGAGTATGCACCAGCTAAGGGGGGCTAAACTAGGTGCCGGCTGCTGAAAAGACAAGGCGGTTGGTTGGGTGACAATTTCAGGGTCCATTCTTGGCAGCTCTATGCAGGGAATGCCCTAGGTATACCTGCAATGTACACTATGTACATCTAGGTAAGATACCACTCGGCCTGGGTGAGACGGCCGACCACGATGGGATAATACAAAAAACTTCTGGAAATTTCGACGAGCACGAACTGCTTGCCTTTGTTGCGTGACGGTATCGCGCTTCACGTACGATGGGCGGGTAGGTAGAGTATCCCCATTACGTTTCGGACTCGTGCAGTGCCCCTCGTCCAGCCTCCCTCCCCCCGTTGTGTATTTGTACGATACGATTGCATTGTCAGTTGGCGGGTGGGGTACCCATTGGTGTCGTTGTCTTGGGTTGCCTCGTTTTTCTCTCGGGCCCTGATGCTACCACTTGGGGAGGCTTCAACACCCGGGTAACTAGGCCATCTGGGTCGTCGTGGCGCCATCACGCAATGAACCGATTCGCATACTATCGGCGATCTCGCATCGTGCGAGCCGGGGGCCCTCTGTGAGCTTACATTAGGTAAACTAGCTACAACATGGGGTTTGTCCGGATTCTGGAAGGCTTCAGGTCCTGGAACCACTCACTACTCAGAATCGGCTGTGGGTTGGCAAAAGTCTTGATATGTACTGGACCGTGGATGTGGTGGGCGAGTGCGACATCTACTCCACTACAGCCGTCGTGTAGTACAACCTACGCAGTAAAATAACTTACCTACCTAGGCATTCGAATGAAAAAAGAGATGGCCGGTTGTCATATGGTAGTATTAGTGGTAGGGAAGAACGGCCATGTTTTTTGTCACCCGAATGCTAGGTAGCTCTGGCCTGTTTTTGGCAATGGTCTGTCTGCCCCTCATCTTCCCCACCTAGGTAGGTACGATGTATGTAGCTCCCGAGCTTCCTCTGCTCCCTTGTCTAAGCGCTCGGCCCTGCCGCTCTGCGGTGCCGTGCCGTGCCCACGCCGGCACCAGCAGGGAAGGCCAAGCCCATTCATTCATTCATTGCTGCCAACGGCAAGGCCGAAGCGGAAGGGAGGCAGCACCGGCTCGAGGATCATTCAGCGCGACGCTTTTCATTGGTTCCTGGAGGATACGGGTGCTAAGTATTACACGCATGTAGGTACCTTAGCAGATAGGTTATCATCTACCTACCTGTACCTAGGTAGGTAGGTAGGTGGGTGGGTGGTTTTGCATCTGATCCCCCTCTCCCGCTTCATGTCCCTCTGTCTTCGTGAGGCCAACCCCTCAGTACCTGGCTAGCTCCTACGGCCCGTGCTCACCCCTACAGTGTTTGATTTTGGGCTTGCTTCGACCACAACTCATTCTCGTCTGGAATCCAATGGGCTCTAGCGCAAGGTACTAACAAGACGAGACAGCGCACAACGCACAGACTCGGTCGCTAGCGTCGCCAGTTGTGCTTGTGTCTCTTGCTGTCGCTGTAGCTGGTAGACACGCGGGTCACACACAACAGAGGAGCCTGAACCTTTGGCCAACAGACACATCGAACCGACGCCGACAAAGACTGTACGCGTCCACGACAGGCAGTGCAGCTCGGTCAGATGTCGGTAGAGTAGGCAGGTAGGCGCCCGGTGTCGGATTTCGGACTATCGCAAGAGGAAAACAGCCGCACGCACACACATAGCATACCCACCTCCTGAGGTACATAGGTACCCGGGTAGGTAGTGTGAAATGAGAGGTCCGGAAGCTTTCATCCGAAAACAGGTACTTGGCCGCAGTACCTATTCCAACTTCCTGCCAAGTTGTTAATCCCCCAAGGCATGGCGAATCCGGAAGGGGGGGATGCAGCATGGTGGAAGGCTTGTGGAATTTCAAGACAGTTTCCGGCATCCCATAACTGCTCTTCCGGGCCTAGGTAGGTAGGCACGTAGGTAGGTAGGTAGGTATTACCTAGTTAGGTACCACAGCAGGTACGTACCTACCTGTGTGTGCACATCTGCCTCAGGTCTCCGTCGTCTCCTCCTTCCCGTTGTCCTTACGCTGATCCTTTCCCTTGCACTCGGGTTTTTTTTTTTCTTTTTCGTTTTTTTTTTGCAAGTAGGCAAGTGAGCAACATGGAGCTTGAGTGCCGCCGTCTCTTAGGTACCCTAGGTTGTCTGTCCAGTCTACGGGTACCTAGGTAGGTAGTGCTCTTGACAAGACATGAAGCGGCTTGTGCAGGAGCAATGGGAGACACAAGGGAGCGGGCGCTGGTACCCCGCTATCCCGTCTGCCTCTGTGCAGAAGCCTATACGAAAGGGAGCATGGTGCACTGCACGTGCTGTTGGTGCTGAGAAATAGTAGGTGCTGGAAATGGATGTGTGTCGCTGCAGGTAAACGCACGCGCCTCCCCTCCTTCCCCTCCAACTACTTACCTATGTATACCTTACCTACCTACCTATCTAGGTGGTGTGGTACCTTGCTTTGTTCCTTCTTGTGTTAAAAAGCTGTGAAGTGTAAGTAAGCTGGGGCTTTTGCTCTTTACAGAGGGACCAGCCTCAAACACTCCTCGAGTACCTACCTCCCTGCCCACCTCACTTTCTGCTAACTACCTACTTACCATACCGGAGTACATACCTAACCTAGACATGCACCTGCTATTAATTATTACCTTGCTTCCAGATCTGGGTAACAGTAGCTATGGTCCGGGCGAGCTAAGCTCTCAATGAAAGTCAAGCAGAAACGGGGCAGGTCGGTCAGATAATGCGATTGACGAGGAAGTTCCTTCCTCCACCCCCAAATTCATATCCATCGCCTTACCTGACAACTTCATCTTGGCCGCCCCCCCCCCCCCCCCCCCCTCCCTCCCTTCCCGTCGCAGCCTTTACCGAGCTTCCACCCGCCCACTGCTTCGGCCTGCGTCCAGCTCCATCCATACCTGAGGTCCAGTCCTACCGACACCTTGTTCCTTCCGGCTTGCTACCTTCCTGGGTCAATTTCGTCGATCGCCGGAGCGCGTTCCGGTCCTGTCACCGTCACCGCAGCAGCAGGCCGCGTACCATTCCCGTCGTCTTCCACGCCTTTTCTCTTCTCCTCTCACGCGCCGCCCCATTCCACCCTGCTTTGATCGACCCTCGTTTGGCAACTTTCCACCCATCCCTGTTATCCCGTCGGCCGACTATCCTGCAAGCACTGGGTATCTCAGCAGTGCCCACACACCACCACCAGCCGAACATCCTTGCCTGACTGATGACCAGAGTTTGCCGCATCCTCCTTCGATCACGGCATCCGGCAACCCAACACCACGATACCCCGTAGTCGCCCACTCCATTGGTGGCCGTCCTGAACCACGACCAGGCTATCCCAAGCCAACACCGTCAACTGTCCATCCAGCTTGAATCGCCCATGCCTTTTGACCGTTTTACCAAAACACCAATACACTCGTAGCAGGCCCTGATATCCACGGGCCGTCGTGGGGGACTGAAACGGGCCGCTTACTATATCGCTATCCGTCGGTTCCCTTGCTTTTGTCGAGCAACCTTCTGTCGTGCGGGGCCACTTGCTTCGACAGTATCGTCTTGCCACCAGCTCAGCGGCAGCGCTCACGATCATCGCCAGTGGTTGTCCCCGACTGGTGCACGATTGGTTACCTGTCGCAAACGGTAAGCCGATTCCAAATATTCATTCGAGCACTCCCGCAGCACTATCATATCCCCAAGCGACTCCTCGTAACGTCCCGTCACCAGCCAGCCCTCTTCCAACGTTGCCGTTTGCACTCAGTGGCGAGCCTTTCCATGCTCTGCATGCTTCCGCGACGGTTGCTCCAGCCCTCCTCGAACTCCCCAGGCCTTGGGCCCGCCCGCATTTGGCCTTGTGCCTGTGCGACTCCCCATGTTGCCCCATATGGCAGCGGCCCCTCTGTTTCTGGGCGGTTATCAAGGTATTCTTAGTCACTCTTGACAATGGCCTGCAAAGTAACTCCACTGAGCCGTCCACATCATTGAGCCGTCACTGTTTGGATCCCGCCAAGTCTCTCATACTGCCTTCTCTCATTCGAACGCACCCCCTTCTCTACTGGTCTTACCGAAGTACTGATTACTGGGCATTGCAGCTCAGTCCTTCCAGCATTGTCATAGTAACGGGGAGACGTTCTCCCCGCCTGGCCAAAGCAATCGACATCTCTGTTCCATAACTTCTTGTCTCGTACCCTCACAAGGCATTCCGCTGCGCAACGAACCTCAGATCCAATCCATCGCCAAGTACACGGAGGCGTCGGAATCGGTCCGGGACTATAGATAATTACTCGTTGTAAACCCCTCCCAGTCCTCCGTCTTTCCAAGCACAGGTCTGCGCTTTTGCTTAGCCGAATCCCCTGCGGGTATCTCGACGAGATTGCTGCCGTAACCGGGTTGCTTCAGATATTCGACTGCCGCCCGTCGACTCCCACAACGCAGCCAGCGACAGATTTCGGCCTCTTCAATACTCGCAAACCGTTTGAGGTCTTTGGGCACTGGATAGGCCAACGTACGACAAAACGGGCACGATTTTGCCTTGGACCAGCCAATTGTGCCAACTGACTGTCGGTACGATTCAATCCACCAGAATTCTTGAGATCAACACTGGTTCCAACCCTTGCGAGCTCTCCATCCAGGACAATGAATACCCCTCCAAGCTTCTTCAATGATGCGGTTGATGTCGCAACACCAACTAACGATGAATTCCCCAGCGATCAACCTCGGACACTAAATCCAGATTCTTTCCACTTCACGCCTCCAGAAGACATCGGCTCGCCCAACATCATGTCGCACGACCCGTCAGCTTTTATGCCCATGCCGAGTGCCTGGGGCCCACTTGTCGGAAACCCACCGGCACTCTACGGTCACAATTATCAAGAGCAATACACAACGAGGCAAGAAGACTTTGATGATCGGCCAACGCTTCTGCATGTTTCCTCAGTGCCAACCTCCCAGTCGAGCGCAAGGGCCGATTCGAACAATTCTATTCAAACGCAGACATCCAAGTGGAGTAGGACGACTGATCCTTCCAATGCAAGCCCGCCGAGGAACAAGGGGAAAAGAGGCAAAGCTCCCACGCAAGATATGCACGACGGCAAAAGAGACAAGTTTCTCGAGAGGAACAGGATCGCGGCAAGCAAGTGTCGCCAGAAGAAGAAGGAATGGGTCTCGGAGTTGCAGGAAACTAAGCAGGGACTGGAGAACCAACACGCCCAATTACAGATGGAGTACAATGGGCTGGTGGATGAGGTTACGCGCATGAAGAACGAGCTCATGTCCCACGCCAACTGCAACGACCAGAACATCAACTTGTGGCTCGAGAACGAAGCTCGACGCTTTGTTCAGGTGAGTGCCGAGCGTGTAAAAAAACAGAGTTTTGACGCTAGCCGGATGGTGGGCGAAAGGCCACTCGGCAATGAGGGTAGTTACAGGCCGTCGATTGACAGTAAGGAAGCCCGTCCTACCCTCCACGAGTTTGGAGATGTTGACCCATGTCAGGCCGAATGTCTTTAATGTCTCCTGCACGCTCTGAGCGCGCAATGACAAGCATGTCTTCGAGGTCCGGCAGCAGTGCAGACATCAACTACGACCACATGCCAGACAGTGTGTTCGAACAGGCGTAAAGCGCCTTTGATGGGGATGAGCCATCATAAGCAGCCAAGGCTGTCCCAAAATAGGTTGAGAGCGAGCTATGTCACTGCATGATTTTCACGCACTCGCCATCGTGTATTCCCGGATTCGGAGTTGAGGATTGTGTGATTTTGGGACATGGCCCTGCTATAAGCAATGGTTTGGGAGGGGGGGGAAATGACTACTAGCCCGCATTTTTGACAAAGCCAGCCAGAATCTCAGGGCTGGAACTGCGACCTGATACCCTAGGGATGTTTGAGCCGCAAAGAAGAATCCCATAAGCCGGACTAGCAAGATGGGACCTGATAGACAAAACAACAACAAAATCAAAGGACAAAAGTGAAGCATTGGCCGCTTATCTGATAGTACCTGATCTTGGCTTAAGTGTAAGGTATCTACCATGCCGTCCAACATTTTGGACCAGTCGTGACTGGGAAACCAAGGGGTATCATCTTTCACATAGTCGGTATGCGAAGAGACGAGACAGGTTTGCTAATCAAGATGGGTAGGTCAGTAGTTGTCGCCGTTGTCGTTATCGGAGAAAGGATCGTGGCTGGTAGTCGGCGATTGTGCGCGTGATCCGGACCTCGAGCTGCGACTTATAAAAAGAAAAGAGAAGAAAAAAATAAGAAAAAGCCACACCCACACACAAAGACATGCGATACACTAGTGGCCGTGCTGATTCTCGTTGGCTCGGCTGGAGTTTTCGACTCGAGAAAGGGCGCTGGTGACTAATGACAAACGGGGTTGACGGTCGATTTGTAACGAAAAAGGCGGAGAAAGAATGCAAGGATCCGGGTTACAGCGAGCGGGTTCGTGATCCCGGTGGTCCGGGGCTTCGATGTATGGCTTTTCGGAAGTGATGTATATGCGGCGGCAAGCAGGTGAGTCCCAGTTGGCTGATGTTGACGTTTTCAAACGGCGCTGCCTCAGCGGTGGCGACGGCGTAGTTGACGCCTCACATTTCTAGGAGTCCTCCCAAGACCTGAAATCCTCCCGGTAGCTGAGAAAGCCATCTTGGCCGCCACTGCCGGGACTGCTTGATACGGGCAAAGCGATGATGCCCAAGCGGGTATATCAACCCGGGGGAGGAGGAGGAGGAGAGAAAGACCCGGAGGCCAGCCAGTGGATGGCCGCAGGGCGGAAGGGGGGGGAGAAAAAATAAAGAGGGGAGAAGGCAGTGGCAGAAGAGGAAAACTCAATCTCAGGCGCGCGAGCTGCGCGAATGGCAGAACGTCGAGTTTAAGAGGGGGCGAGCTCAAGGGGCGAGATTGCTCCGAGCTACGTCAAGCTGTTGCAGCTCACCCAGGTGAAAGATTGGCCTGCACTACGTCAGAACGGGCATTGCCTCCTCGTTTCTGCCCCCCCGCCCGGGCCTCGTTCATGCTCAAAAGCAGCCGTCACGGGAGGGGTCCGGTGGGGGCCAGCGGTCGTTTGTCCGAGTCCGACACGGAGAATTGACCCTAGTCGGTCGAATAGAGAGGATACACCCGTTCGAGGAAGAGTTGAAGAGGAAAAGAAAGGAAGTGAAGATAAGGGGAGGGTGCAAAGAGAAACACACGACAGCTTGGGAAGAGGGGGTGTAGTCGAGGAGAAGCCTTCGCCGGGCTCGGGCCAGCTACCCATCATCATCTACGTCACGAAACCTTTTAAAGACGAATTAAGCCAAGACACGCTGAGCGACACCGTCCCCGCCGCCTCCCTATCCTGGCAGCCTACCGCGCCGTCTCTTTTCGAAGCGGAAGTCAAAAACACATTCCATCCTCAATGACCCGCTTGCTCGGTAGTGGCTGCCGGGGTGCCCATTGGCCAATGGGTGCTGAGAAGGAGAAAAGGGGTGGTCCCGATGAAGGTGGACGGGAATGCTTGAATCAGTCAAACTTGTAAGCCTGAACGTGGGTAAGGTAGGTGGATGTATGTATCGTTGCGTCGATTCACTACCACGGGACTGCCACGGACAAGGTGCGGACCATGTTGCTGTGGAAGAGAAGGGCAAGGATACGGAATAGCCCTGCAGGGCCGTCCCGGGAGGAAGAGTTTCGACCATTGAGATTCTCTCTCGCCCATACGAACAGGGGGGGGGGGGGGGGGGGGGGGGCCAATCTCGAGTGTACGACTGCCTTTAGAAGCCCTATGCCGTCAGCGCCTATCCTAATGATACCGACCTTGCGTGCCAGGTGGAACCAATCTAGAGTGTGCCTTCCAGCGACCGCCTGCTGGTGCTAACTGGACGCTGTACACGGTTGCACTTACAACACAGACTGGGAGTCGATATGGCTAAGAGGATGGAAGCTATGACCGTCCACAGGTGGCTATTACCACTCATAGAGTGCCTCGTAAGGGTCTGCTTGTAGACCATCGTTAATCGGCGCAAACTTGGGCCTTCAAGTGAGCAGAGATTGATTACGTTCGAGCTACAGAGGTTTCACGTAATATTCGTATCCCGACTATTGGGGCAGGGCGGAGGTTAGATTCACCGAGCAATGGAGAGACCTCTCCTCTTATAAACGCTACATTGAGTGGATCGTGTGTGCTCCAGGGTGGAGGTAGCTAAAACGTACCTTGTCTTTCCGTAGCGCGATCATCAATTAAAAAGTCCGATTGGTAACCGCATGTCGAAGACGACCTGGCGCCAGGGGGGCCAAGAAGCGCCGGAGGCGAAAGCTTTGCCAGACACAAATGAGAAAAGGTGGCCCTACCTACCCGGGCAGCTTACAGCACTCGCTGAGCAGCTCGTGAAATATGGACAAGATGAAGGGACGTTGAGACAAAGCCTTCCCCTTTCACCTCTCGGAGACAGTACACCATTCCGCATGATGAGGCGCAGTGTAATCGTTCAGAACAAGACGGGCCCGGTCTTGAATATGGGAAACCTTAATATCAAACTACCTACCTAGCAGGTAGGTTGTGATACAAGTACGTCGTCTGCCAACGAGAGAGAGAAAGAGCGAAAGGGCGGGAGAGGAAGCAACGGCATGCGCGCGCGAGGAGAGCAATGACGTACTATCTAGAGGCACTCATGGACCTGGTTGATTACCATCGATTACCCCTTCGGGGAGGCGCCATTCCGGGCCGGGTAAGGCTCCTCCACTTTGCGCGACGGAAACTATGGGGCAGGTTCAGGTCCCGGATCGCGGGTGGCTGAGGGGTGGGGGCCCTCCCCGGCCGCAGAGCCCGTTCCTTGAGGGCTGACAAGGTGCAGAGATTCTGCTACATGTCTTTTTGCCCCGGACTCCAAGTGCAGTGACATTCGCGGATAGAATTCGAAGCGTTGCTCGCTGTAAGGTACGGATCGTGGGTTTTTTGTTATACGTCACTGTTTTTTGTTTCTCTTTCTCAGTATTCAAGAAGAAAGAGAAAAGTAAGCGGCACGAGTCGATCGTTGGCTGGGCGCGCTCTGCATGTGTGTGGGGGGGGGGGGGATTCCTCTCTGCGTGGTCAAACCGGGCGAGGTACCCAGGTCTGCCAACATCTGACGCAAAATGGCGTATGCCGTTTCCGAATAGAGGCAAAGCTGGACGGGGGCCCCATAACACAAGGTAGTATGATTCCCCGATACCAATCTTTCTCGTTTCCATTCCCGTTTGTTCCACCCCCAAAATTCTCCTCCCGCCTTCAACAATTGGTCCCGCAATGCATTTTTTTTGTGCATGGTCTACGTTGCTTCTGCATTTAGGTAGGTGGTTTATGAAAACGGTCGGCGCGCCAAGCCCGGTCGTGCAGGCTTTGAGGGACGGAGAGGTTCATGTTACGAAATGGTTCGTATCATCTTATTCTTCAAACATTGTTTGGCGCCGGTTGGCGAACAGGCGACGGCCCGGCTTTGATCAGAAATGCATCTTCCTTTTCTTGACACGATTGGGCCTTGTGAGAAGGCTAGCACCTAGACTGAAGCAACGCATCGGGCCTGCTCAAGCGTTGATGTGCTTGCTGTTCGACCTCTAAACAGGTTACATGGTGAATGGCATTGTGTGCCTTATGTTGCTACAAGCCGGAGAGGCGCCCTCTAATCAGACAATCGCTACTCCTCTTTGACTGGTGTTACAAATATCCACAGATCACTCTCTTCCTTCTCCCTTCCCCCTTTTTTCCTCCGCCAATCACCCAGCAAACACTGTTCATTGAACGAGGGGCTCGCCGATTGCCGGGCCGGTCTTCAAGGCACCGTTGATGAAGACCTTGGTCACCAGGTCGCTCTGGTGTGACTCGATCATCTCCCTGAGCGCCGTCCGCTCGATAACCACGCGTCCCTCCTCCAACAAGTCCTTGACGTCCACCTCGTTGACGTCCAGGCATCTACCCTGGTCGCCCGCGGCCTCCATGGTGTCCCACAGCCGTGGCCTCTGCCCGTCGGTGACGAACAGCGTCCGGCCGTGAGCCTTGCCCCACTCGTTGGCCTCGAGGACCTGCATCATCCACTTGCGGCGGTACTCGGCGGCGATCTGGGGTCCCACGGCGCCGGCGTCGGCGAGCTTCGTGAAGTCCAGCGGCAACGGCAGCTCCATGCCGTCCTCGCACACGACAAGCTGGCCGCGGCGGTAGCGGTAGCTGAGGGCGGTGCGCCAGGCGACGTCGTACACCTTGCGGTTCAGGCGGGTGCTGAAGTCGCGCGGCTTGGGGCCGTGGGAGACACCTCCGCCACGGCGGATGGGTGACTGCTTCGTTCCCGCGCGGGCGCGACCGGTGCCCTTTTGCGGGTGCAACTTTCTGTGCGAGCCGCGGACCTCCCAGCGGGTTTTCGTGCTGGCCGTGCCCTGTCGGGCGGCGTCTCCCTCGAACACGACGGCGAGATGGAGGAGGTCGCGGCGGAGAGGGAGGTAGAGGTGCTTCGTCGAGTAGGACTCGAGGGAACGGGGCTCGAGGGTCGGGAAGGCGTGGATCGTGACGGGGACCGAGGTGGCTACGGGAGAAGCTCCTGTTAGCGACTGATGTCTGGGAACACTCGCATCTGATAGGGAGGTGAACATACTTGGTGCCCACGGTTCCGTTGTCTTGGGTGTAGCGTAGGCCGATGTTGTGATACCGGGGAAGGGCGCCTCGGTGGCCATTGATCTCGTAAAGCTCGATGAGCCGACGAACGAGGTCGCAGGGTTCGCCGCTCGGCACGTCGATGAGAGGGACAGGCCCCTCATGGCCTCGCTGAGGCTCCTGACTCCCTTGCCGGCCATTGTGTATGCGGGACGGAGCAATGGGAGGGGATCGGGGTCGTTGGGTTTCGCAATGCTCTTCGTCGATGGGATTGGGAGCCGCACCTTTTGGCGCAGGAAACACGAAAATTTGGCCCGTCCTGTCGAACGTAGCTACCAATCAGACGACGCTAAGCGCAAGGTACGTACCGAGCGTGCACGGTTTTCTCAATGGGAGAGAGCTTCCTCACAAAGGAACCCCTTGTCCGGGGCGGGATATTCCGTCGTTCAATTGGAAAACGGGAAAAAATAATATGGAGACTAGCAAATCCGACCCCGTGAAGCTCAGTGTCTGGTGAAAAACCTCCTTCTGAGCTTCGGTTGGGATTCAGTACGACAACCCGCCAAAAACCACCACCCGCTCCGCCCCGCCTGCTTTTTTTCCCTTACACACAAACCAGAATGTCATCGTCGTGTAGGCAGGCCATTCGGCCGCTGCGGCGATGCCTGAACAGCATAGCCACGCCGCTGCCCATACGAAGGAGCCTGTCGACGACGCCCGCCCCGGCTGCCGAGGTGTACAAGGTGTCGCGCGAGCGGCCCGAGACCGTGGACCCCGTCGAGCTCGACCCCAACACGGCCGTCGCGCCGTGGGCCGAGAAGGACCTCTGGAAGGCCGGCACGCCGCCCGTCGGTTCAAGGCGTCGCCGCTACGCCATCCGCACGAGCCCGAACCTGCCCTTCGAGCAGCTGCCCTACCAGGCCTTCCAGGAGGCGCGCAAGATCCTCGCTGCCGATCGCCAGGAGAAGCTGCGCGCGATTGTGGCGGAGACGGAGAAGATCAAGAGACTGGAGGCCACGGAGGGGGATCAGATCAAGGGAGGGGAGAGAATGCGTCAGATGAAGCTGGCCAGTTTGCGGCATCACGTCGAAAGGCTCAAGATTCTGGCTGATATTAACGATCCCGTCGTGAAGCGGCGGTTCGAGGACGGTCTTGGTACGGAGCCCCGTCAGAATCGTGTGCTTGATTTTTTTTTTTCTTAGTTTTGTTTTGTTTCCCCCAATTGAGTGCTGACGGACCTCCCGAGCAGGCGACATGAATAAGCCCATCTACCGCCTCCTCGCCGAGCGTAAGTGGCGCGCCTACGAGGCCAAGATGATCGAGCAGCGTATCGCCCAGTTCAACATCGTCCCCGACGTCCTCCCCAAGCTGGTCCCCACCTACGACGTCCAGCTCTTCTTCCGCCGCTCCAAGGTGCCCCCGGGCAAGATCCTTCCCAGTAACGTCACCGAGGTGCCCCCTCGCCTGCGCATCACCCCCTTCACGGCGGGTGAGCGCCTCGTCACCATCGTCATCATGGACTCGGATGTGCCCTCGGTCGAGAACGACGGCTTCAGCAAGCGCTGCCACTTCCTCGCCGCCAACGTCCCCGTCTCGCCGACGTCCACCTCCGTCCCGCTCTCCAAGGTCCGCGACCCCTCCCAGCTCGCCGTCCCCTACCTGCCTGCCTTCTCGCAAAAGGGCGCGCCCTACCACCGCCTCTCCGTCTTCATCCTCGAGCAGGCCCCCGGTCAGACGCTCGACACCGCCGCGCTCAAGGAGCTCTACTCGGCCCGCGACGGCTTCTCCCTCAAGTCCTTCCGCGACAAGTTCCGCCTCTATCCCGTTGGGTTCAACCTTTTCCGTACCATCTGGGACGAGAACACGGCCGGTGTGATGGAGCGCGCCGGCGTGCCGGGCGCCCACATCGAGTTCCGCCCCACGCGCGTATACTCTCTCAAGGAGCCCAAGAAGCCCCGCGGCTGGGAGGCCAAGCGCCAGGGTCCCAAGTACAAGCACCTGTGGAAGTACACCAAGCGCATCAAGGGCTACTCCAACGCTAAGGGCCTGGTCAGGAGATAAGGGGCATGCAAGTGTCGGTGAAGGGGAAACGAGACGCGAGTGTTTTTTTGGCGGTGAAGCCAGACCGGGATATCACGCAGCGGGAGCTGGAAACGAGGAAAGGAGAAGAGCGCGGGGTGCTGTCAAAAAGTGTAGAATACGTGTACTTTATGTGCTATCATCTGGCTGTAGATGGGTGCAGTCCCAAGGCTGCGGTTGTTATAGATCACCTACTGTCAACTCTCCACTGTTTCGGGGTCTGGTATGGCGGCTTAGCTTTGCCGTCTCGCCGGATCGTTGCGCGGATTTGGCCATGACGAAGCTTCGTAGGCCCGGGCGTTTTGCTTTCCAGCCGAATGAAGCCCTCGGTAGAATCTGGGCAATGAAGGGGCATCAATGTCTCCCTCTTCCGTAAATTTTGTGGCCTGCAGTCAAGGCTTTCACGAATGATCCCACATGTCCCTGGAGTTATGCAAATGTCTTTCGCGCTCTCTTTCGGGGCCCCGTTGTCCTTGGTCATTATGGCGGAACATGCGTGATGGGGTGGGCACTTGGCACAAGAAGGACATGTCTAGCAGGTGTCGTTGGCTGCGACTAGGCTAAGTACCGACTTGAACTACTGTCTCCACTCTTTGCTGTTTTGATATAATAAACTTTTGAAGATTTCCTTCGCCTGGCAACTGCCTGCATCGCGAGGGCTTTTCGCCGAGACTCTTGCTGCGAGACAGTGGGCAGCTGTCGTGACGATGTCTTATGCGGAGTAGACAGTTGATGCGCTGGAACAATGCCATACATCAGCCCAGCACGCAGAGGCGAAAGGATAGGAGCAGAAGACTCGAGTCATTGGCACATCTTGCATAACTGACTTGTGAAGTGAAGATGGACAATTGGTGCGCGCGATAAGGACGCTTGCCACGGATACTTGGCCTTTTTGGTAGAATCGGACCCGGAAACCCGATACTAGTTTGCGTGTCCAGGCAGATGGGTGAACTGGAACGAAGTCCGAATATAGGTTTCACGGTTTGGTTGCTTCCCATTGAATGAATTCCATGTTCCAACTACACCCGTGATGGATGATGCCCGTACGAGATTGCTACAGGTTTCGCGTGCAACGCACCCAGCATTAGCCCGACGAGGTACTTTTCGAGTAGAGAAAACAATCGGGAACCATTAACTACATAACACTTATACCGTTGGCATTTACGGGCCGGGTGCTGAACAATGCTGGTCTTCTTGAGAGGAAAGATGGGCTGATGTTGAATGAGGGGGCCAAGCGTTGGCCGATGTCTAAATTAAGGTGTGGCGGGTGGGTCCTTTAATGGGGCCGTGCTGTCGACCCGTATTTGGCCCCAGCGCTCCAATCAGGTTTTGGCGCCCGGCGGCTAATCCTTAAGCTAGATAAACTTCCCCTTCCGCATCCATTTGGAAGGTACGGGTACGTACTAATGGGTTATAAAATCAGGACCTGATAGTCAGCACTGAGGGGGTGGTTTTCCCTTCTGCATCATCATTAGCAACAATCAAATTGACCTTTTGTTTTGGTCCAATTCATTCAGCTCCCAGTACGATCCATTTTCTCCATTTAGTCCGATTCAAACCATATAAGCTTAAGATCACTATACGGACACCTTATGGAAACCAACTGGGCACCATAAAATAACGGTCTGAGTCTGTTGCAAGTGATCTCCATGTGCATAAAGAAGACATAAAATGAACAAACCCCAATTATGGCTGAAGGAGGCACAGCAGCGGCAAGGTGTTCTCGGCCCCGGCCATGTCCCCTCCCGGCCCGCGCCCCCCCTCGATCTTCCCTCGGGCGCTTAGCCACCACCTCTCATTCCCCAACACCCATGGCGACGGCCCACGTAGAGCACCGCGCTTGTGCAGGGACACCCTCCCCCCCGGACAGAGTCGTTCTCTGTTGGTGCGAGGTGGTATTCTTCGACAGGAACGGCTCGAACTATGCACATCGGCAAGTTGCCGCGCTGGATAATATGCTGTTGGAAGCAGGTCAATGTCTTGGTCTGTTTCGGCGTCCCAATCTGTCGGATACAGTCTCTCTTCATAAGATGCCACCACTCCCCTCCCAGCCATGGACGGTGTTTTGACTTGGGTTCCTTCGTCTCTCTCCTCCCCTCCCGTCTCCTTTCCTTTGTTCCTGGAGCTGGTTTCAACGGGCTGTTCTTTTGGTTTTCGTTCCCGAGGGATATTCTTTGGTCTATTTCTGCGGTTGGCCGGTTGATCTGCGTTGCCGCATAGTCTCAACACAGTTGAGCGACTCTTCCGCCTTTGGCCTCCCAAGATCGAGACCCTCCGAATCGACGCCCTCGAGGCAATGGGCTTCAAGGCACCCGAGGTCCATGAGACTCTGATTCTCGAGGGCCCGAAAGGCGCGCCTGAGAAGAAAAGTCGAAAGGCTTCGATTTCCTTGCTGCTCAAGAGGGCGAGGGACAGCGAATGCAGTCTGGACACAGGTCGTTCCGCACATGTACAAACTCGCAAGTCGAACACCACAAACTGATATTCCCGACAGTCCACAAGCACGGATGGAAACCTCTGACCTTGAGCGCCCCCGTTTTATTTTCCTTCGCTTTTGCATCCTTTATCCTCGCCGTCATCATCGAGGTTCTCGCATGGCAAAGCCGGGTCAAGGGAGGACTCGCCCTCTCCAAATCGGCGGATGACATACCGCCTTTTGCGAACTTTTGCTACCTCTTCCTACCTACGATTGTCGCCGTTATATACAGCTTGCTTTGGAGTTGGATCGACCTAGACGTTAAGCGTATACTGCCATGGTTGGAAATGTCAAAGCCGGGGGGCGCAACTGCCGAAGGGTCGATATTTCTGGACTACCCCTACGACTTCATTGCATTTGTTCCGATTGAAGCAGCCAAGAGACGGTAAGGATTCATTTATACCCTTGGAATACTGCGTTAACATCTCGAAAGTCACTGGGCCGTATTCTATGGCGGCACAGTCATGGTAATGATTTTCTGGCTTATAACACCACTCCAGAGTGCAATACTCGGCACGGGACCAGTAGATGTTCGAAGAACGACAACGGTGTCTATCCCTGAAGCACTCCGGCCGGCATCGGAACAGATATTGCCCATGGATCAATCCATACTCAACGAAGGGTATGCCATCACCTGGCTCAACCAAACTTATCCTCCGTACACCACTGCCGATTACACGCTCTTGCCTTTCACGGTTGACAGTGATGTCGAACAAACAGCGTCAACTAACTGGACTGGGTCCACAACCAAGTTTTGGACTCAATTAGATTGTTGGCCAGCCCAACTTGCTCCTCGCGGGCCATATTACGATTTTTTGGACGGCCGTGGCTGCAATGCCAGCGATATCGTGCCTTTCGGCGGATTCCCAAGCAGCGATGAACTCTACAAAATGCAATACATTGGCTACCATAACAGCGCCTGGGCTGACTACTGGCTTTCCCAGTCGTGTTCCAAAGCCGCGCAGCATCAATTCTTGGCCATTTGGGCCCGAGTGGAGGATGTTAGTGCCATATTTTGCGAAACGAACTACTTCAAGCAGCAGGTCAACGCCACTGTATCGTCTGTCACCAAACGGCCCCTCGAAGACTCTGTTGTGCCAGCGGGGCCCCGGGAACGACTTTCATCAACAGAGTTCAACTCATCAGCTTTCGAATATCTCCTCGGTGCTGGCGTCTCATCCGTCGAACTTGAGGTCAGGCGAGATTATCCTTTTGGCCATCTGCTTGAGCAGCACTATCAAGTCAAGCATTTAGCTATAAGGTGGCCATCGTCACCCTTGGTGGGCTTCGCTATTGGACAAAAGAACGTGACCACCCTCGACTCTTTCCAGAACCACGAGTTTCTAGGGGATGGTTTCAACAGGACACATAAGCTTCTTTTTTCTATCGCGCTACGTCGTATGCTTGCCAGCACCACAAGCGAACCCCAAACCAGGGGTGTTGTGGACTTTGAGCAATATGGGATCATCGTGAGCAGAATATTCTCAGCTATTGTGGAAGGCTTACTGGCACTGGTCGGCATTTTCACGATCATGCTTTGGTGGCATTGTCACAGAGCAACGAGTAGACTAACCATGGACCCGGCTTCGTTGGGATCATTGATGAGTTTATGTAAGAACAGCTTTGTACTGTTGGACAAATTTGCTGGGAAGGGCTGTCTTCCCGACGATGAGCTCAAAGAAGCGTTCCAAGACAAGCGATTTCAGCTATTCTGCGGCTGCCAGTCCCGTTCAGGGCAAATGATCATCAAAGTCGTCGACACCCGCGTGCAGTCCCACGAAAGTCAGCGACTCAGCATCGAGCCAGATCTTCCATTGTCCATGGGCCACTATTCGCCCATCAAACCGCTGGCCCTGAGAAGGGAAATTGGTGTATTCGTGATCCTCTGCATGGTAGGCGCAGCTGTTGCGCTTATCTACTTGAAGTTGGAGGAGCTGCGCATCGGAGGTAAAGAGCCGAGTGATCGATAAGAAGATACGACTGACCAGGTGTACAGGGCTCATAAGGCCAACCACGAACTTCGAACTTCTCCAGATTCTTGAAAATTACGTCCCAACCATATTTGCAACATTCCTGGAGCCATTCTGGGTCCTCGTCAATAGACTGCTCTGCATTCTACAACCCTTCAAGGATCTATGGACTGGCCGACGAGCCGCCGATCGCTCTATCAACGCAAGGTATACCTCTTTGCCCCCTCAGCTAGTAATTTGGCGGGCGGCAAGGTCTGGCCACTTCGTCCTGGTCTCAATCTGCCTGCTTGCTCTTCTTGCGAACCTACTCGCCGTCGGCCTCGGTGGTCTTTTTAACGAATCGCCTGTTCTCGTCAACAATACTTTCGAATATCAGCAGACGATGATGCCAACGCTCAATAACGATTCAGTACTTAGCCGAGCCAACCGGGAGGCATACCTTGGGACTGTCATCCCATACGAGATGCACTTCTACATCGCCATGAACAACATCACACAGGGCACTCCTCTACCTCCCTGGGTGACCAAGGAGTATTTTTTCCAACCTTTCGCTCCTCCTCCTCCTAGGACCAGCAACAAAGGCGAGGTCTATACGGCTCGCACCAGGGGTTTCGGCGTGCTTCCGTCTTGCTTCGACGCCGGCATCGTTAAAAGTCGCGTGAGGCCCCCTGTCCTGAATTATACATACACACGCCACGGCGAAGTGCTCGATTGCCCGACGACTTTTGAACCAAGTAACTTGAGTCTCAACAGAACCTATAGCATGCAACCCTCCGGGCCTTCTGCCGCCGAAGATGTGTCGAATAATGCAACCGCCGGATATACGAGCTGCGCTGTTCCGCTTTATCTTTCTTGGGCAAGAACACCGGATGGGTTGAACAAAAAAGACGGCGAAGTGACGACCCAATTCGTTGTTTGCGAGCCCCAGTTCACCACGAGCATGTTCGATGTCACCGTAGACCCACAAGGTCACGTTCTCAACACCACGCAAGTATCCGAGCCGTCGTCGACCCTCAGCACGCCAACCTCGAAGAACAACACAGAAATGATGGCAATATACCTAAACAGCTTGATGCCGGGGAAAACTTTCCCCTGGCACAACGACACGCTCTCCAACGACTGGATGAACTACCTGATAAAGATCCAGCCCGGACAGAGCGATGTGCTTAGCCCGCTGACGACGCCGAACACGACAACCATCATCCCCGCCGCCGAACGCATCTACCGCCAGCTCTACGCCATCTTCCTAAGCCTGAACCCCGGCTTCTTCGACAACTACGCGGAACCCGTCATGGTCACCGGCAGCGAGCGTCACACCGAAGTGCGGATTTTCATGGACAACACCGCCCTCGCCATCAGCCTTTCCGTGCTCGGCGTCAACATTGCCGTCGCCGTCGCGCTCTACGGCTTCACCATTAAGCACTTCCTGCCGCGCATGCCGACAACGATCGGGTCGATCATGGCCTACCTCGCGCCCAGCAGGGCCATTCGCGAGTACGAGTGGCCCGGTGATACGAGCAGACTTGACGGTGGGAAGAGGGGCGACGGGTTGGGCAGCAAGAGCGGCGGCCTAAAGAAGGCGCCAACGTTCAGCTTCGGTCGGTACGTCGGCGACGACGGGCGCGCGCACGTGGGCATCGAGATGGACCCTTATGTGGTGCCCGTGAAACTGTCGGCGTTGAGGAGGGGGGATACAGAACCGAGGGCGGGGTTGCTGAGGCGTGTGCTGGGCCGAGGGACGAAGGAGGGAAGAGGCGACACATGGTTATAGGGAGACGGCCGCGGCCGTCACGACCACCACGAGCGACATGGAACGGGAGAGAGAGACACGGAAACGGATGCTTTTCTCGGGTTACGGTTTGTGTTTTGGAGTTCGGATTATTGTAAGGGGATAGACATCATGGGCCACGACAAAGAGACGGTCGGATACCGTCTCAGCACCACCCAATACGCGCGGCTCGATATGACATGCGGGAAACGAGCATTCGATTGTACAACACGAGGTTCGAGTCATCGTCCCGGGCGAGAAAAAGACCAGACAAAACATGGACACACTTTCCCAGCGCATCCTTCCCCGCAGACGTGCTTCTTTGACTGTGTCGATGGCGTCCATGCGCATGTATCCGACCGAGGTGGGATGTGTCAGCCATCCAGCTCGACAAGGAACAGCTCCCATTCGGCCGCACACCCTTCTTAAAATGTCCATACGTGTATGTGTGTGTGTGTGTGTGTCGCAAAGTTTCTGGCCGCGAAGGGTTAAGTTATGTCAAACTTTTGGGTTTACATTTTGGTTCCACGCGATCCTTAACTCGGTCTCTCAGGGACTCCCCAGCCAGATATTGGTATGGGAATGTCAGAATGGCCGCCGAATTTTGGGGCTGTCCTGTCACTGGCTGATATCGTGCGCTTTGGCTTTGGACGAGTTCAAGAGCTTAGGCACCGATGTGCAAAGCTCACTCAGGTTCTGTAAAGTACATTCAATAGCTCTCCGAGGAACTGTTTGGCTCATCAAATCACATCACGTCATATGCCGCGTAGGGCGATCCAGAGTTGGAATATCTTATGCTATTCATAATATCACTCTCTTCTTTCTCGTAGCTGATACAAGCATCTAAGCCCTCTTAAGCATGCAAAAGTGTATATACAGAAAATGGTAGTAAATATCCAAAGAAAGCAAACGCCGCAAATGTTTGTGCCGTAACCTGTATGTCGATCATAAAAAAAAGGTTTATCCAATGTGACCAGAGGTATCATATCCCATAAATGCCAACCCGTTCATAAATGTTCGCCATCAACCAGCTTAGGCGGAACGGAAGCGAAGGGAGCGCTGGCGCAGAGCACGAGTGCGACCGTTTCGGGTCACGACCATGCTGAGCTCGGAGCTCATGCCGGCGGAGCAAGAGGTACCACCGGCAAGCTGCTGGACGGCAGACCAGGTGCCGCTGGCGCAGCGCTGGAACGAGCTGCCACTGACACAGTTCCATTCACCCTCGTTGGTGCAGGCAGAGCCAACGGTCTGGACAACAGCGCCTGTTGAAGGGGTCTCGGTGCCGTTGCCAGAACCAGAGCCGGAGCCGCTGCCGGAGGAAGGGGCGGCAGGAGCAGCGCTGGGAGCGGCGCTAGGAGCGGCCACAGGCGCCGTGGGAGGGGAGGGAGTAGGAGTCGCGGAAGCGCCACCGTTGGAAGGTACGGTGATGAAAACACCACCGGGGAGACCAGCGCTGGCGGTAGGCTTCGATGCGGAGGGCTTGGAAGAGGCGGGGGCGGTGGGAGCGGGCGCGCCACCGTTGCCGGCAGTGTTGCTGGGCTTGGGGGTGTCGGAACCGCCACCAGAGCCGCCGCCACACGCAGCGGGAGGAGCCTTGAGCGCCGAAGGCTGGCCGAACTTGTCAACAGAGTTACCGGGGTTAGGGAACTGAACATCAGTGCTCTCCTCGGTTTGGCAGTTGCCGATGTTGGCGACGAACATATCGGGGAGAGCGTTGTAAGCTTCCTGGGAGCCCTCGGATCCGGTAATGGTGACGGGTCCGCAGTTCATGTACATCTCGCGGTTGCCGATCTTGTTGAACCAAGTCCAGGCGATGGTACCGTTGCCCGCAGGCATGTCATCAGGGATCGTAAAGTCGTACTTGTCTTGGTTGATCTGGTTGGCATTGTCACCCAGGTTGCCTGCGGCGTTCTTGGCGGGGCAGCCTCCCTCGATAGACTTGATGACCTTCCAGACGCTGTTCTTGTCGGGCTTAGCGTCGTAAGTGACGGAAACCTGGCAGGAGCCACCGCCATGAACAGCGGAGCCGATGAATGAGAGCGAGCCGCCGGCTCCCTGAGCGTAAACGTTGGAAGCACCCTCGGCGTCGTAGACTCCAGATCGCTGTTTGCAGGGGAAGTCGCTGCCGCTAGCATCCAGGGGGCTGTTGTTGAGGCTGGATGCGCCATAGGGAACGGGAGTGGCCATCTTCATGTGGGCACTGGCAAGGGTGGCCAGGCCGAAGGCGATGATTGCGTTGGTGTACATTTTGAGTATGTTGTGTGGGTTTGGTTGTGAAATGAGAATCTAAACGTTCCGGACGTAGAATCTCAGTATCGTGTCAGCGTCGTTGTGACTGCAAGTTGAAAGTTGTTCTGAAAAATGGTTTGAATGACACCTTTTTAACCATGTTAGTTTTCAACTCTACTCGGTTCTCGACGGCACGATCCAGCATCTTCTCGACAACAGCGCACATGTTCCCCAGCAGGCCCGACTCGAGGTGACCAGCCACGACTGTAACGAGCCCGGTGTGACGAGGCCGCTGAAGAATGACATTATGCGTGATGTCGTGCGGGCCGAGAAGTTGAACAATGGCACCGAAGAAGCCAAGGCGTCCAAGGCCGCATGCCGCCCCTCCAATATCTATCATTCCGGGTACTTACAGTGTCTTCTCGCTTTGTCTGCCGGGGAAGCTTGGACGTGGCGGGTTTGTTTCAACAAAGTGGTTGATATGAAGGTTAAGAATCGGATAATCGATGGGTCTCGAAGATTCGTTTGTCTTGTTCGTTTGTTCCGGAAAGGATGGAAGTGCACCAGGCGAGTTGGAGATGATGAAAGATTCGAAAGAACTAAGGACTAGCCTTGTGGTTGAATGAGAGATGAGAGAATGTAAGATGTCGAAAATGACAAACTCTTTCAAGCTCACTGAAGGAATGTGAGAAGATGTGATGGTCCGGGAGGATGAGGAGCAAAAAGAGAATGTGAGGTTGGAAGAAGGCCGGGTCTTATAATAGGCAAGACAGGCCGAAAAGATGTGATGATGGAGGAAAGGAAGTGCTACGTAGTAGCAAGTAGTGACTGACAAGGCCCACGGACAGAAGATGCCGAGCTTGGAAGAGTGAGCAGGGATGGATGGGGAAAGGAGGGGCAAAAAGCACTAAGCACGGCTGCAAAGAACGGCGGTAATCCCAGAACGATTGGAGAATGATAGACGTGAGGTCGGACCGGAGGATGGAGAGGTGGAAAGAGTGGTCCACTTGGGACGGGAGAGACATGGCGTTCTTTTTAGATGGGCGTTGAGGCTATGGGCCAGTCAAGACCAGGCATGGGCATCAGCCCAAGGGGATTTGAGGCATGGTGGGTCGACCGAGAGGAACAGGGGCAGGCCGTTGAAGAAGGAGAAGCGACGACTTGAGCCTATGATAGGCCGGAGACGTACCCCTCGGCTTGTTTCGACATGCCACAAGAGAAGGGACTAAACATTCTTGAGAGTGGGCAGGGGTGGGGGAAAGGATGGAAGGGCGGAGCCGTGGACCATGGACCATGCCGTGGAGCATCTAGGGCCCGGCTGTTGTCCGCCTGTCGGCCTTGACTAAGGGCTCGCGGGAGAGACCAAGGCAGTGAGACCATGCCAGGTTCTTGAGAGATGGATGGATGCGAGTGAGTGAGTGTGTGTGTGTAGGCATGGTGGGACGGGGATCTTGCAGCAAGGCGCGCATGGTGCGTTGCGCTGTGTTCTTTTCGAGCGGCGGATGCCCCTGACTAAACTCGTCCGAGGAGGAGCCAAGGACAGCCAAAGGCGGGGTGAGAAAGGAGGGTGTCCTCGCGTGCGTCTGTGGATCACGGTTGCGAGTGGTATAAGGTGTATAGGGAGGGATTGGCGAGGAGTTTTCCAAGGTGTCGTTGACTGAGAGGCTTGAATGGCTGGGACGATGTGGAAAGAGAGACAAGTGACACCGAGGAGAGAGGCACTACTGGACTAGCGTGATGCGTAGGGGGTGAGTGAAGGGGGGGGGGGATGTCCGTGACAGGGGTCATGGAGGAAGGTACTAGGTTAGTTCAAGAAGCAGGGAGCATGGGTGCATACTGTGGGTCTCGACATCCGGGACCCACAAGACGATGTGGTACGTATCCTTCCTTTTTTCGGTGAGCAATGAGATCCCATTGGCTGCCTGGGGCACGAAGAAGACGGCGAAGAAGAAGAAGAAGGCATGCCTGTCGGAGTACGTACCCGCACCTCGGGTGGCGTAGCGTATTTAGCCACCAGCTCATCCAGTGCGCGGTTTCCCTACTGCGTCAGGGAAGGAGGGGGGGACAGGAGATATAGTACCTATGCGTGTGCTATGTAACCATGTGTTTTCCTTTTGGTGGTTTGATGGCAGCCTATACCGGACTGTAGTCGTTGCTCTACGGTAGTGTACCGGTATAATAGCGGTGGGTGTGGGTGGGAGACACTGAAGCGCTGAGAGATGCAGCTTCCTAGACAGGAGAAGCATCAAGATGGCGGCGACTACTGCAAGGCACCATCTGCGAGTTGACCACAGCTGCAGTGTAATGTACCTATTCGGAGTGAGAAACGGTGAGCGAACAAACAGCCATCCCCACCTCCACTAGGTAGTTTGCGGTGCTTTCGGATGCCCAGCAGCGCGATGGCCCGAACCACCGAGCTTTTTGGTTCCCGTCCTCTCTACATTGGTATTTCGTCCATACTATCCATCTCGGTGTAGTGTACGGATAGGAGGTATTCATTCGTACGCATATCGCCCTCTCCGACATCCCGAGTCTAGAATAGAAGAGGAGGTGCCAGCGCTGCAGCCATCCCGCACCGATCGACGGATGACAGGTCAGTTGCCTCGTTAAACCCTTCCCCCCCCCAAAGGATGGGCTCACACGTGCACACTGCCTCCGACACTTTGACTTTCTATGGCAGCAAACAGACGGCGGCAATGCGGCTCGTCTCTGGACCGCCATGCACCTGACAGCCGGGGCTGGACTGGGATCGCCAGAAGGCGAGAAACCATTTCAGAATCAATGCAGTCCAGTCCCTTCCAGACCGTCGCCCGTTTTGGCAACAGGCGGCCTCCAATCAGGACATGCCGAACCTGGGATTCGGGCGGCCAAGTTGCTGCGGCCTCGCTTACCCAGAGCCTTGGTGGCGGCCACTCAGATCCCTAGCATGCTCTCGTGGAAAAATACGTCACGGTGCGGCGCAACCTTGCCTGACCACATTGGCTACAGGGGCCGCCGAGGACCTTTCAGGACGCCCAGTTATCCATGTCTTGCTGGATAGAGTGTCCCCCCTGTCACCTACTTGGGATGCGCAGGGGCTGGTGGGAGTCATTCCAGATGGAGCCTAACGCCAAAAAGGGGCAGGGGAGGGGGGGCTTAAAACCCGGTACCGGCCAAGGACTGGCCTTCATTGGTGTCGCTCTGGGAAGTCCTCCTCTCGCCGCCCCGTCCTGTCCAATAGGAGCTATGCTCGTATGGCGCGGGTGATGGGTGAGAGCACGGAGCTCAACAGAGAAGGGTAATCCCACAATCAGGGATCGGAAACCGAGAGTCGACAATGACAAGGGGCCTGCTGGGCAAGGGATACAGAAGAGGAAGAAAAGGGGCGCGGATGATGTCCAAATGTCAGGCTCGTCGAGTCATCGGGCTGCCGAGTTCCGGCATGCATTCCTATCTGAATGAACCAAACTGGAGGAAACGACTTCAAGCCAAGACAAGAAGAGAGAGGAGAGCTTTCGGAACCAATGATGAGTCGGCGGTCCGCACCGTTTGCCAAAACGTCTCGAGTGAAGAAACACGAAAACACTGAGGCGACGGTGTGTTCCAGTCCAAGCCGAAAACGAGACATGTAAACGGGTAGGCATCTACGTAGCAGAGCCGGCGAGGACTGGAACGCAGCACCGCAGGTAGGTAGAGACGTTGGCACGGGGCGCCCACCTCTTCCCATCCATCCAGCCAACGCTCAAACTCAACTCAACTCAGCTTACCGATCACCGATACCGAGAGACACCTAGAACACACACACATTGTCAAGAGAGACATGGACATGCCAGGAAAATGTAGCGCCGTGTACGCGCCGCACGTATTGTACGCTAGGTATTGGCTAGGCCATATCCCTCCCGCCCATTGTGCGCATTGTCAGTCGAGTAAACTAAACCAAAGCCAAGACCCCGATGTTGAACGAAGTCACGTTGATCGACGGGATTCTCCCGAGTCAGTGATGGGTCATCCCCGCTGAGCGGGCGAGCTCCATGTGTGTTTGTGTTGACATCGGTCCTCCCGCGCCTTGGCCCGTCTACCTTCCTAGTACGTGTACACCGAGGTAGGCAGACAACCCCAGGTAGGGCAGTATACGGAGTACTTGGGTGTAATACGTGTACGGATACTGAGGACAGCAAAGTGGGACCATTGCGCTGTTACTTACCCGCAGTCCTCAATATGCCACCTTCGTATTATGTAAGGCACCCACCTGTAAGTCGGCGTGACCGCCGTGGCAGTGTAGTTACTTACTTAAAGCATGGTACCTGAGCTGTTGGCCCGATAGTGGGGTCGTTTATATCCTTCTTTTTTTTTGTAAAAACGTTTAAGAAAAAGTGGACAGAGGCGTTATTAACGTACATCAAAATGAAACAAGAAATGAGGCGAAAGAGAGGCAAAGGAATTATGTTAAAAAAACAATATTTTGGAGGGAAAAAAGAAAACAACCTGGTGAGGGAGTGGGTTACCTACCACAGCCACTCATTCGCGTCTCTTTGCACATTTCCTCTTCTCGACTCTCAGTGCCGAGACCTCCCAAGTTGACGTGCATCCACTACCACTACAGGCAGGATCGCCCCTGTCACTGCTGCCCACCCATCAGATTCCCCGCTAAATCGGAAGACAGGCGGAGCCTTTCCAGCAGATCCTCCTTGGCTCGCGCAGAAGGAGGGTAGGGCAGAAGACCACTGCCAGGACGCTGACAGGGGTTCACGATTCTCGCTTGTCAGGGGTAGGGGGGACATTCACGAACCCCCGGCTGGGAGCCCTCCTGCCCACACATTTGAGGCCTTTTTGTCTTTTCCTCCACGTTTACAGATACCTAATCGTGGTCGAGGCAGGCCCTATTGGCCACCGCCGCTTGTGGCACATCCTACGTGGTAGTGCACCCAGGTTCTTGGGGCCATTCGTCCCCTTCTCGGGGGGAGAGATGACACTGCTGCCCCGCCCTTGCGCAGGAGCGAGGGGGTGAAACGAGGTCGGTTTCACGATACCCCAAGTTCGTCGCTTCTCCTTCGGACATTGAGCACTCAACCTGCGAGTCACTGACAGCGAATCAATGCCCCATCCGTCGTCACCTGTGCCATGTGCAATGCGACGTGGAAATGGTGAAGGGATCGTCTAGTTAGTGTACTGGATACCGCGGGCTAAGCTTTTTGGCAAGTTTTGTTTCTTCAGGCACCATTTTGCTTGCGATCGCGCGGGAAAGCGGGAGGCGGAGAAGGACATGCATACCTTGCTAGCCCTTGGGCGGGAGGGGGGTAGAGAAGATGATGACGCGATTCAAGCCAGGCACTCTGCGACCAGTCGTTTCTCGCCTTTGTCGACCAGAAGAACCTGACGTTGTCATGAGGAACACCCCCTTTGCGTTTGGGGTAAGCGCGCTGGAAACCCAGTCGTTTGACGATAACCGGACGACACGAATAGGACCCAACGCACATCCAAGCACCATCGACCTAGGGCCCTGCTGCCGGCCTAGTCGACCCGGCCTTTGCCCGACCATAGCGGGATATTTCACCGGCTGTCGTCCACTGTAACGTTGAGCGATCGCCACCCCGTGCCCACCATCGAAATCCCGGATGGATGTGGCCCGAACTTTCACGGCCGAGTGGGGACTTGGTGACAGGGCTCGTAAAAAAAAAAGGGGGGGGCTCATCGCACAAGGAGGCATGACTTGTCGTCGCCATTTGGTTACTCCATCGGAACTGCGTGCGGCGCAGTATGTAGTCACGTAGTGCAGTGTAAACTACCTACGTGTGGTGTGGCACGGCCTCCCCTTGTCCATGTACATCTTCATCTGCGCGATCCCCGGTCCACGTAGGCTTGCGTCGTCCGAACATTCTTCGACAGAAACACCTTCCCCTCTAGGTACCTTCTTTCGCTCTGGTCCGTCCATGCCCCCTGCTGCTGCCTTCCGTGGACATCGCAGCTGGTTGGGCACAGAGCATTCGGGCCAGACTCGACAAGCGCCGTCTAAGCAGAAGATCCGAGAGGGGCGGCTGACGGCTCTGTTCCGCAAAGGATAACACTGAGAGCACCAAGGGCGCTGAGCGTGCTTGCTTGGGCTGGTCAGCGCCGTTTGTCTTTGCACACATCTTTGGACGATCTGGCTGAACCGAGTCTCGTACTTGTGACGCCGATCAACCATCAGCGCACACAGCCCAGTGTCGTACCAGCTACGAAACGACGCCATCCCGCGGGTACGCATGAACTCCCCAGCTTGGCTTCGATGCCACCCGCTCGCTCCTTGCTAGGTAACACCTAGGTACGCTATCCGACTCTGTTTAGTAGCAAGCAGCCCGGTCGCCGTCAACTGAAATCATAGAACGGCACGTATCAACATTAGCGGGGGTCTCCCAGCCGAACGCCATTTTCAGCATTTGGGCATGAATGATCGTCTCTGAGCCACAGGGAGAAACATCGGACTCAATTTAGAAGGCAACGACGCCACCGCAATCGCGCACCTGCGCCTCTGCGCCCCTGTCCGGAGTCGCTTTGCGAGCATCGCGTGTGGCTCTCTGTGGCTTCCCTGCATTGCCTTGCCTGCCGGAGCCACAGAGCTTGCATTTCCTGTGGCTAGTTCTTCGTGCTTCCCGAGATGCGGGCCAGCTTGTGGTACGTGGCACCGCGCATCCCGTACCTAAATTACCTCCCCCCGCTTGCTTGTGCTTCGTAACTACAGACAGTACGGATACATAGTACCTAGGTAGGTGGTTTACCTAGGGAGGATCGATATCATGCATTCCCTTTCGTTCTTCATCGGATGCCTCAACAGCATCCTTGCACAGCTGGAATGAGAGGCAGCCGCCTCGGGCGACCGGCATTCCTGGTGGTTAGAATGCGGGGCGGCATTATTCACGAGGCAGCACTTTACACCTCCTTTGGCCTCCACGACGCGCCAGCGCCTGCTCGGGAGCCAACGACGTGCGAGTGCCGCGGCTCGTCCGTCATGGCATGATTTCAGCCGCTCAACAGGATCCAGCTCGAATGTTACTCAGAAGGTTTGCACAAGCGTGAACCCCGTAGAGTTCTTCCTGTCTGGTCAGCTGGTATTAGTCCGACCTCAACCTTGGTTGCCGCCAACATCACCAGGGTTATTTCGCAGATTGATGACTCTCTCCTTGGATCGTCGCATTGCCGCCACGAACTCGGCCCGACAGCGACGTCATATCACTCAGCTCATCGCTTCGAGAGGTGGCGCCCGAGGCTGCAGTCCTGCCCATCAAGACCGGCGGCAGTCGTCAGCATATGATTAGGTGAAAATTGTCTTCTATTCGCTGTCATCACGTCCTTGTTTGATCTATCTATCGACTTCGTAATCGCGGTGTGTTGTTGTTCATGGGCGGCCGGCGGCACTAGGTTCCCCCCTCTCTCTCTCCAATGCCGTGAGCCGGTGCTGGCTTGTCCGTCCCACACCGCCCCGAGGGACCCAGTCGCCGACCTGCGTCAGCCGCCTGGTTGGGAGCCCATCAAATAATGCCGTTTGCCGCCATGCACGAAGGGGGGAAAAGAGCAAGACGAGTCATGCTTGCTGCGAGCCTTCCTACTCTTAGGCACCATTCTGCTTGACCGCATCGTCCTTGTCGTCGTGGCCCTGGGTGTCCTCGTGTTTGGTCTTCTCGAACTCTGCAGAGTCGGTGCAGCCTAGTGCGGGTTCGTCCAGGATGTTAGCGGTGACACGACCAAGGGAGCGCTTCCACGGCGGCTTCGTCAGCGGAAGGGGGGACTCGCTCACCCTCAAAGACGTAGCTCTCGCGCGTCCAGATGTGCATCTTGTCCCTGCGGAACTCGTCGAACGACCACTCCCGGCGCTCCAGAAACTCCGGGCGCTTGTAGATGTAAGCTGTGGCCTCCTTTTCCTCCTCTCCCTCCTGGCCGCCACTCCCACCGCCTTGGAGCTTGACCTTGACGACCTTCTTCTCGTACTCGGAGCCCTCGAAAAGGTCGAGCTTGGAGACGTTGGCATCCGTGAGGCCCGTCGCGTAGATGCCGAGCACGGAGCCGCCCTCCTCGGGGATCATGCCCGGGTATGCGGCGTCCTGGACGCGGTGGCGCGTGTGGCCGGTCAGCACGGCCGGGGTGAAGGTGTAGAGGTCCTTGATGGCCTGGGGAGGGTTGCTGTCGCCCTGTACCACGGTGAAGAAGACCTTGGGCTCCATCTTGGGGCGATGTTAGTGGGTGCGGTGCACTCGGCTTGTCCATACTGGGATTCACTGACCAAGGTGCCTGTGTAGGAATGTTAGTCTCGTGACACGAATATTTAGATGAGGTACTTACCGTAGAAGAAGGCAGTATGCGGTCCACTCATGGTGACGGTGTTGCGCAGCGGTGATACACGAAGCTGTGATGCTCTGGTTCTTGTATGAGCAGATTGACTTCCGAAAATGACGCACCAAATGTGTGCGGGTTTGTATGACCGATGCTGAGAACAGATCACTCCTCGTATCAAGCGAAGTAGAGTTTGGTGTAGAGAAGTTACTCACCGGTGTTGGCCGGCTTCTAGCAGCCTTAGATATACCCCGTCAAGCTGGATGGTGGGTTGATGGAGAAAGTCGTAGAAAGGTAAGGTGAAACACCAACTCCGTTTACTGAGGAAGATGTCTAAGGAGTTGCCCAAAGACAGAAACACGTTGGGTATTATCACTCAAAGAACAGGAAAACCACACAAAGCAAAGAAAAACGAGGCTGAACAAGTGACGAAAGAGTAAAGTGCGACCCCGGCCCACCTCCGAGCCACCGGCATCCACCAGAACTACGGCACCGGCGATAAGAGCTTTCCCCAGGTGCAAGCAAGCCGATAAGCAGGGTCACCGCGGCCCGGGTGCTCTCCGAGTGGGGCGCTAGCGCCGGATCAAAGTTCTTCAATGTCCTAGCGCAGAATGAATTGGCGACTGCTCCCCCCAGCTTCGCGACTGCCTTTGGGAAATTTGAAAGTTCACGTCGAGCCTGGGCCTCCAAATCCATCAAGTCAAGCCGCGCGATCTTGAGCCACTGGGAAAACAAACCCTGGCCAACCCCCCACCATAAGACACTGGCGAAGGCAATTCTAATTGCACAATTACCTTCGGCCTTTCTCGTTTCCCTTCAAAAGCAGAGATTTTTCTTCCTTCTTCATCTACGAGCGATACCCCTCCGTTTCCGACGCGCGCGCGCACCTACGTATTCTCATCTCAGCCTCGTTGCGACACGAACCAACCCGCGATACCCTGCTCCCCCACGCATGGGAGCGAACCACGCGTCCCCAAGGGGCCATTGAAGCCGCGATGTCGGGAACGACAATTGACGATGTCGTGAAGCGGCTCAGCAGTCCGGAAACGGGTACGAAACAACCCCTCGTGCGATGCGATTCCTCCACACCCCGGGACCCCGCCAGAGGTGGAGGCGCACTTCGTCCGTCATGACCTTACTGACATGTGCTTGTGTTGCAGATGCGAGAATCAAGGTAGAGGCGGCGACTACCTTGCGCGACAGCTTAGACCACTACACGGCCGGTCCCATATACCCCCCCTTCCTCAAGCGATTGGTGCCCATATTCATCGCCATCCTTCGTGGACCATGCATCTTCCAGAGCAACTCCCCGGAGCAGGTGAGCTGTCCCGCATCAAAACCGATAGTGCGCTGCTGACATGGTTGGAAGAAACTGCGGAACTGCATACTGGAGGTCCTTCATCGACTGCCGACGACATCGTCCCCGACCGAACCCTTCGAACCGTACGCCGAGGAGGTTGTCGACCTGCTGATGCAACTGGTCCGGACGGACAACGAAGAGAATGCGACGCTATGCGTCAAGATCATCTCGGATGTCATGCGACATCAACACAAGGTGCTCGGCGGCAAGGTCCAGGCCTTCCTCAGCCTGATCCAGGAGCTCTTCGAGCAGATGGAGAAGGTCGTGCGCGAGCAGCTGGACAACACCTCCCTCTCGACCGCATCGAGCTCTGGCGCCCCATCGACGCCAGGAAGCTCCCAAACAAACTTCCAGTCGCCTCGTCCCGGTTCGCCCGTTGCCTCCGTCACAGATCTCGGCCCGGATCCGCAACAACAAAACAGGCTCCTGCTGAAGGGGATGCAGTCCTTCAAGATTCTGTCCGAGTGCCCCATCATAGTGGTTTCCGTCTTCCAGGTCTACCGGAACACTGTCGCTGCCAACGTCAAGGCTTTTGTTCCGCTTATTAAGGGGTTCCTCTGCCTCCAGGCAAGCGCGCAGAAGCAGGCTCATGCCGATGCCAAGGCCAGAGGACAGATCTTCACTGGTGTGAGCCCGTTGATCAAGAACCGTGCTGCCTTTGGGGAGTTCATCACGGCCCAGGTTAAGACGATGAGCTTTCTAGCCTACCTGCTGCGACAATACTCCCAACAATTGACCGATTTCTTGCCAACCCTTCCCGAGATCGTGGTACGACTCTTGCAGGACTGTCCCAGGGAGAAGTCCAGCGCACGGAAGGAGTTGCTTGTCGCAATACGACACATCATCAACTTCAACTTCCGCAAGATCTTTCTGCCAAAGATCGACGAGCTCCTGGACGAGAAGACATTGATCGGCGATGGACTGACAGTTTACGAGACTATGAGACCGTTGGCTTATAGTATGCTTGCCGATTTGATCCACCACGTCCGCGACAGTCTCACTCCGGAGCAGATCCGCAAGACGGTCGAGGTCTACACGAAAAACCTTCAGGATAATTTCCCGGGCACGAGCTTCCAAACCATGAGCGCTAAGTTGCTCCTGAATATGGCGGAATGCATCGCGAAAATGCCCAATAAGGTCGACGCACGGTACTACCTGATCATGATCCTCAACGCCATCGGCGACAAGTTCGTGGCCATGAATCGACAATATCCCAACGCAGTGAAGCTCTCGAAACTCTACGCCCAACAGGCCGCTGACGGAACCCAGGACAGCTACCTCGCGGACAAGGATCACCCCCCTGACTGGGACGAGACAGACATCTTCACAGCCATGCCGATCAAGACATCGAACCCCAGGGATAGAGGCGCTGACCCCGTTGCGGATAACAAGTTCTTGTTCAAGAACCTGATGAACGGTCTCAAGAATACCTTTTATCAGTTGAGGACATGCAATGTTAACAACGTCATCGATGTACAGAATGCTCCAGCACACTGGCAGGATGTCGCCTATGGCTTCACGGCTGAGGAGGTCAACGTTATAGTGAAGCTCTTCGGAGAGGGCGCTTACGTCTTCCGCTACTACGAAATCGAGAAGCCGGCTACCGAGTCCCAGTATATGTCACCTGTGGAATACATGGCCAACTTTTACATGGTGTCTAGCAGCAAGGAGGAGAAGGATCTCCTGGAGACGTTCGCCACAGTCTTCCACTGCATCGACCCGGCGACTTTCCATGAAGTCTTCCAGCAGGAGATTCCCCACCTGTACGATATGATTTTTGAGCACACAGCCTTGCTTCACATCCCCCAGTTTTTCCTCGCCAGCGAAGCGACATCACCTAGCTTCTGCGGTATGCTTCTGCGCTTCTTGATGGAGAGGATCGACCAAGTCGGTTCGGCGGACGTGAAGAAGTCGTCGATCCTCCTGAGGCTTTTCAAGCTAGCTTTTATGGCTGTCACGCTCTTTGCAAACCAAAACGAACAGGTGCTGCTTCCTCACGTCGTGGACATCGTCACCAAGTCGATCGAGCTGTCGACCAAAGCAGAGGAGCCGATGAACTACTTCCTGCTCTTACGGTCGCTGTTCCGAAGCATCGGTGGCGGCAAGTTTGAGCATCTCTACAAGCAGATTCTTCCTCTGCTTGAAATGCTGCTGGATGTCCTCAACAACCTGCTCTTGGCAGCAAGGAAGCCCGCCGAACGAGACCTCTACGTGGAGCTGTGCTTGACGGTGCCGGCACGGCTCAGCAACCTGCTGCCCCATCTCAGTTTCCTCATGCGGCCCTTGGTTGTCGCTTTGCGAGCTGGCACAGACCTTGTCGGCCAGGGGCTGAGGACTCTGGAGCTCTGTGTTGACAACCTCACCGCGGATTATCTCGATCCCATTATGGCTCCGGTGATCGACGAGTTAATGACGGCGTTATTCGACCACCTCAAGCCACCCGCAGGCACTTTCATGCTCACACCACCATGCGCATTCTGGGCAAGCTCGGAGGCCGGAATCGAAAGTTCATGACCGACGCGCAGCCTCTCAAGTACAAGGAGTACGCCGACGACCTGACCAGCTTTGATCTCCGCCTCATTGGATCAAAGAGAGACAGGGCCTTCCCGGCAGAGACGGGTGTCGACATGGCCATCAGGAAGCTCATGGAGCAACCGAAGGGCAACAAGGGCAACCAGTCCCGGCAGTACGACGGATATTACAAGAAGCAGTCATTCCATTTCATCAAGTCCCAGCTCAAGATGCGGATTGGCTTCGAGAACCTGCCCGACGACCTCCCGAGGCTCCTGCGTCTCCAGGCCCAAGATCTCGTCAGCAGAAAGATTGATTTTGACTTTTCTGCGTTTGAGACGTCTGACAAGGAGCGATCCATTCCCAAGAAGGACGAGCAGGATGATCTTGTTCGGCGCCTGCTCAAGGCAGTCATGTTTGCCGAATCCCTGCCAGAGTTCAAGGAAGACGCACAGGCGTTCCTCATGAATATCTGCAAGCACTTCACAATTGTCGAGGTCGGCCGGGCCTTGATCGACGTCAAGCGGGCCTACAGCCCGTTCGACCCAAATGCCGGAGAGGGCCCACTCTTTATTGATACCCGGGTACTCTCCGATGCGATTGTGGAGTCCTTGGCTTCGGACCACCCTGAAGTGCGAGAGTCTGCGCAGCGTGCTATCCGCGAAGTGTACGACTCTGCGGCCACAATCTTCGGATCCCAACACAGTGTTGCCAGGCTGCCCTTCTTCAACAACCTGAGCGCGACCTTCTGCCATGGTTGCTACGAGGAGGAGTGGTTCACCAAGACTGGTGGTTCCCTCGGCATCAACTTCCTGCTTACCGAGCTGGACCTTGGTGACCAATGGGTCGCGAGCAAGCAGATCGAGTTCATTCGGTCGCTCATGTACGTCATCAAGGACATGCCCCAGGATCTCCCCGAGAAGACTAGAAGATCGGCTCAGGTCACCCTGGAGACTTTGCTGCAGAGGATCACAAAGAACATCAAGAAGGAGGATGCAATGCCCCAGCAAAACCCGGGTCAGCCGCCGCAGCAGAGGTCTCGCCTCGCCCAGATCTGCATGCAATTCAACACAGAACTGGCACACATGAACCGCCACGTTCGAGAGACCGCGAAGCGATCCCTCGAGTTGATTGCCAAGGCGGCCAACTGTGCCGTCTGGGAGCTGATCGAGCCCTACAAGGAGCGATTCCTCCAGCCCATCTACTCCAAGCCTCTCCGCGCGCTGCCGTTCCCTATTCAGATCGGCTACATCGACGCAATGACTTACCATATGACTCTGAGAAAGGAGTGGGTTACGTTTGACGACAACTTGACTAGATTACTTATGGAGTCTCTGGCCTTGGCCGACGCGAGCGACGAGTCTCTGGCCAACAAGCCGGGGGAGTTCAGGACGCACGAATACATCGTCAACCTGCGGGTAGCGTGCATCAATATCCTCAGCACCGCCACCAGCTTTGAGGAGTTCGCTCCCCTCAAGCAAGGGAGCAACCCCACTCGGTCCAAGATCGTCTCGGTCTTCTTCAAGTGCCTGTACTCGGACTCGAAGGCCACCATCGACGCTGCCAACAGCGCGCTCAAGAACACACTCGAGGCCCACCAAAAGCTTCCCAAGGACTTGCTGCAGGGAGGTCTCAGGCCGGTGCTTGCCAGTCTCCAAGATCCTAAGAAGCTCACTACTCACGGCCTGGACAACCTCGGTCGGCTTCTGAAGCTCCTTACGACGTACTTCAAGGTGGAGATCGGAGCGCGTTTGCTTGACCATGTGAAGGTCCTCGCGGACCCCACCGTTCTCCAGCAGCTCTCTTTTACCTTCTTCGAGCAGCATCCTCAGATGAAGGTCGTTGCCGCAGTCTTCAACATCTTCCACCTTTTGCCTCCCCAGGCGGAGGGATTCAAGCAACGGCTCATCGACCTGGCTCTGGAGTTGGAGGAGAAGCTGCGCCGAACCCACGAAAGCCCCTTCCGCGCGCCCCTGTACAAGTTCATCAACCGGTATCCCAACGAGATTTGGAACTTCCTGCTCCCCAAGATTGAAGACCTCAAGTATGGACGCTTTCTTGCTCAGGCTATCCGCCACCCCGAGAGCGGCCCCCTCAGAGAAGCGGCGGTTTCCAATATTCAGGCTTTGATCGACTGCTGCAACAGCACCATTACGCAGAACAAGGACACAAAGTTCGTCGCCGTCGTCAATGCCGTCCGCATCCTCTACTCCCTTACCGTGTCGCCCGGTACGGATAGGTGGCTGGAAAAGAAGGAGCACTTGAACTGGCTGAAGCAGGTTGGCAGGGAGTTGGAAAAGCAAATGCGAGCTCATACACTCGCGCCCAACCTCAGACTCCCGGCTTCCCAAGCGTCGGACCAGCTGATGGCCATCTTTATCAAGTCTCTGGAGCGCAACCCCAGAGATCTCGAATCACTCTTCAGCCTGGTGGACTCGGTCACGACGGACGACTTCCGCGCTCCGCAGCCTCTGATCGCCTACATCTACAAGAACGTCATCAGCAGCGACTCGCCCGAGTTCTGGAAGGCAACGGTCCTCAGATGTCTCGACGCGTACCCCCAGAAGAACGTCTCTCAAAAGATGAAATGCTTCTTGTTGCATTACATTGTCAACCCGATCGTTGCCATGGATGTCCAGAGGCACTGGAACCAGCCGCCACAGAGCAAGAGTCGCTTCATGGACAAGACCATCATCGATGCTGTCACGGCCAAGATTTGGAAGACGCACCAAGATACCAGTCAGCACGACGTTGACGATCTCACACAGCCCGGCATCGACCACACCAAGTTTGAGGTTCTCCAGCTGTCGGCTATGCTGGTGAAGTATCATTCCGTCATATTCCAGGAAGCCAGGAAAGACATCATTAAGAGTTGTTGGACTTTCATTCGATTGGATGATGTCATCAACAAACACGCCGCCTACGTCGTCATTGCATACTTTATCGCACTTTACGAGACACCGGTTAAGATAGTGACTCAGGTGTACCTTTCGTTGCTGAGGACGAATCAAAACGAAGGGCGGGCGTTAGTTACACAGGCTCTGGAGCTGGTGGCCCCCGTCCTACCGAAGCGCTTGGGCACGCAACCCAACGACAGGAACGCCGGATGGGCGCTGGCTCCTAGAAAGATCCTCGCCGACGAGGGCCAGAACATACAGCAGATGACCAGCATCTTCCACTTCCTGGTTAAGCACCCGGACCTTTTCTACGAGTCGAGGGACAAGTACGCCATGCTCATCATCTCATCGCTGCGTAAGATTGCGGCGCCCCCCAACCCTTCCAACGAATCTAAGAAGTTGGCGCTTAACATGATGTGGCTTCTTTGGCTTTGGGAGCAACGTCGTGTGGAAGGCAAGGGAGATGCGGTCCCCCGTTCCATCTCCGAGTCCCCGACTTCCAGGAAGCGGAAGCTGGACAGCAGCGACCAGCCCATGTCGTCTCCTCCTGCGGCTAGACAAAATCCGGAGCGGGCCGAGTACGTTATCCCGCCCATTGGCCGTCAGAAGATGATCAAGTACTTGGTCGAGTTTATTGCCCAGCTTAATGAGCGGTACCAGCTCCCCTCCACCCGGGCGAAGGATTCCGTTTCCACCAACGGCCCGGCCGTGCCGCCTGCGTCCAACGAGCTGTGCAAGAAGGCTATGAGCTTATTCTACAACCTCGTACAGCCCCAGTATTGGGGCGACCTGGACATCGATCTGTTCCCTAACGTCACCGATGTTGTCCTGGCCAGCGACAAGACTCAGACCATCCTCTCCGCCGACCCCTCGGACAAGGAGAAGTTCGACGAGAAGTTCATCACGAATATCATCAACACTCTCCAGGTTGTCCGCATAATCTTGAACTTCAAATCAGATGAGTGGATTGCAAAGAACATGCCATCGGTCCAGAAAGTCCTGGACAAGTGTCTGAAGAGTGAGAATCCCGAGCTGCAAGACTGCTTGCACCTTGCCGACAAAAAGTACGACGACGGCCGTGAGCTGAAGGCGATCATCCAGAGAGTCCTTGATGCTATCCCCGAGGATATTCCGATGGAGGATGCCGACGCCGAGGGCGAGACCGAGTCGCAGAACTCGGAGATCGTCAACTCCTTGTCGTCGATCGCCGGCGAGGCCATGGCGGCCGGCCACTACGGATCTGGAGTCAACATTCTGTGGTCGTTGGGCAACCGCAAACCCAGCGTCATTGACCAGCACATTCCCGTTCTGATGAAGGCTCTTCAGAGTAAACTGGCGCGAGAGCATGTGCAGCATTATACTGCCATCGCCAACCAGGCCGGGATGGCCCCTCGGACCCAGGACCCTAACACGCCGAGTGGGGAGATGTCCGCCTACGACCTCGAGGTATCGACCGCACTCATGCTCAAGGCCATCCAGGTCGTCGCACTGCGAATGGAGGTCTTGGGCGACAACCGGCGCCCGTTCCTGAGCGTTCTGGCGACGCTTGTCGAGAAGTCAATGCACATCCCGCTCTGCGAGGAGATCCTCAACATGGTGGAAGGATGGGTTTTCCGGTCGGAAGGCACATGGCCCACTCTCAAGGAGAAGACCGCGGTCCTTCACAAGATGCTGTCCTTTGAACACCGACAAGATTCGACGATGCTGACCAAGTTCCTGGAGCTGGTCATCCGTATCTACGAGGACCCCAAGATCACTCGGACGGAGTTGACGGTGCGTATGGAGCATGCGTTCCTGATCGGCACACGCGCTCAGGACGTTGACATGCGCAACCGCTTCATGGCCATCTTTGACAAGAGTCTTTCAAAGACCGCCAGCGCTCGTCTTGCCTATGTACTCACTTCCCAGAATTGGGACACGCTGGCTGACAGCTATTGGCTCGCTCAAGCTTCGCAGCTCCTCCTCGGCGCGGTTGAGCTGAACAACCCTATCCAGTTGCACTACGAGGACTTCAAGACTCTGCCGATCACTCAACTCTTCTCGATCCACGCCAAGGACAACAGAGAGCCTGCCAACATGGCGGACGACAAGTTTGACGCCTTGATGAGCGCCCATCGACGCTTCATGAGCGAGCTCGGCGAGGTCAAGGTACGAGACCTCATCGAGCCTCTGGTCCAGCTCCAGCACGTCGACGCGACGTTGGCGCATCAACTCTGGGTTGCCCTGTTCCCCATTTACTGGTCTGCGACGATGAAGGAGGAGCGTCACGATCTGGAGCGAGGCATGGTTGCGCTCTTGACCAAGGACTATCACAGCCGCCAGATTGATAAGCGACCGAACGTGGTTCAGTCCCTGCTTGAGGGTGCGGCCAAGGCTTGGCCTGAATGCAAGATTCCGCCGCACGTTCTCAAGTACGAGGCCAAGACGTACGATGCCTGGTACACCGCGCTCGTACAGCTTGAGAACGCGGCCATCAAACCAGAGATCGAGTCGGCAATCGTTCGTGAAAGCAACCTCGACGCGCTTGTGGAGCTGTATGCTTCTCTCCAGGAAGACGATCTCTTCTACGGCACATGGCGCCGACGATGCCAGTTTGTGGAGACAAACGCCGCTTTGTCCTACGAGCAGAATGGCATGTGGGACAAGGCGCAGAAGATGTACGAGGCCGCTCAGATAAAAGCTAGAACCGGCGTCATCCCCTTTTCCCAAGCCGAATACGTCCTCTGGGAAGACCACTGGGTTTTGTGTGCACAGAAGCTGCAGCAGTGGGAGATCCTGCAAGATTTTGCTAAGCACGAGAACTTCCAGGACTTGCTCCTCGAGTGTGCGTGGAGAAACAACACCGAGATGTGGCAGACGCAGGAGCACCGCGAGGCCTTGGACAACCTCATCAAGGGTGTTATGGACGCCCCGACACCGCGCCGTGCCTTCTTCCAAGCCTTCATGTCGCTTCTCAAGTTTTACAACAAGCAGGAAACGCCGCAGGAGTTTGCCAAGGCTTGCGACGAGGCTATCCAGCTGTCGATCAGGAAGTGGCACCAGTTGCCCAAGCGGCTGACCAAGGCACACATCCCTCTGCTTCAGAATTTCCAGCAACTGGTCGAGCTCCACGACGCGAGTGTCATCTGCAACAGTCTGGCCAGCACCAACCAGGCCAACCTGGATGTCAAATCTGGAGAACTAAAGCTTCTGCTCGGAGCTTGGCGCGACCGTCTGCCCAACGTCTGGGACGACATCACCGCCTGGCAAGACCTGGTCACCTGGCGTCAGCACATCTTCGGCCTCATCAATCAGACGTACCTCCAGCTGCTTCCCCAAGGAGGTGGGCAGAACGCCAGCGGCGCCTCGTTCGCCTACCGAGGGTACCACGAGACTGCCTGGATCATCAACCGCTTCGCACATGTCGCCCGTAAGCACAGCCTTCCAGAGGTTTGCATTACGCAGCTGAGCAGGATCTACACTCTGCCCAACATCGAGATTCAGGAAGCCTTCCTCAAGTTGCGAGAGCAGGCCAAGTGTCACTACGAGAATCCCGAGGAGCTCACGAGCGGATTGGACGTGATCAACAACACGAACCTCAACTACTTCAATCCGCCTCAGAAGGCCGAGTTCTACACCCTCAAGGGCATGTTCCTCGAGAAGCTCAAGCAGAAGGAAGAAGCCGATTCGGCCTACGGCACAGCCTTGTACTTTGACATCACGGCGGCCAAGGCTTGGGCCGAGTGGGGCTACTTCAACGAGCGCAAGTACAAGGAGGACCCGTCAGATATCAACTCGGCCCGCCAGGCGCTTACGTCGTATCTGCAAGCGGCCGGCAGCTACAAGAACGCCAAATCACGCAAGCTCATTGCCCGCATCTTGTGGCTGCTCAGCCTGGACGATGCCAACGGTTCCATCGCTGCTGGCTTTGACGACTTCAAGGGCGAAACTCCTGTTTGGTATTGGATCACCTACATTCCCCAGCTCATCACCGGCCTGGGCCACAAGGAGGCACCGAGGGTCCACCAGATCCTGATTAAGATCGCCAGGTCATACCCCCAAGCCCTGTACTTCCAGCTCCGCACCAACAGGGAGGACATGCTGGTCATCAAGAAGAACCAGGAAGCCAAGGAGAAGGCGCGCCAGCGCGCTCAATCTACCGTGTCCAACGGCAAGCCTAGCGCATCACCCCAACAACCAAAGCAGGACGGCATCGCCAAGCCGGATGCCTCCGGCTCGAGACCTGGCACCGCCAGTGGTGGTGACGCAAACGCCCCCGTCAAGAGCGAGGGCAACGACGCGAACGGCACTCCTGCTCCTCAGGCCAACGGTACCGGGGACCAGTCGGGTGCCGCCGGTCAGAAGAAGCCGCCATGGGAGCTTACCGAAGAGATTATGAGCGCCCTCAAGACGGCTTTCCCTCTCCTTGCGTTGTCAATGGAGACCATGGTGGACCAGATCCAGAAGCATTTCAAGTGCCCGCCCGACGAGGACGCGTACCGTCTTATCGTTGCTCTCCTCAACGACGCGCTGGCGTACGTCAGCCGCATGCCTTCCTCGTTTGCCAAGGACGTCAAGCTTCCCTCGGCCACCGAGACCAACATCACGCGCTTCGCCGAGACGATCCTTCCTGCTCATATCAAGAAGTCGTTCGAGGCCGATTTCGTCGACGTCAAGCCCACGATGTATGAGTACATCCACAAGCTGAGGCGCTGGCGCAACAAGTTCGAGGAGAAGCTCGACCGCCGTACCACGCGGGTTTCTCTCGAGGCCTTCTCGCCTCACCTCTCGGAATTCCGCTATCAGCGGTTCGATGATGTCGAGGTGCCCGGCCAATACCTGCAGCACAAGGACAAGAACCAGGACTTCATCCGCATCGAGCGCTTCTTGCCCAACGTTGACCTGGTGAGGTCGATCAGCGCCTCGTACCGTCGTCTCCAGATGCGCGGCCACGACGGAAGCATCCACTCGTGGGCTGTGCAGCACCCTGCTGCGAGACACTGCCGCCGCGAGGAGCGTATCTTGCAGCTGTTCAGACAACTGAACCAGACCTTGAGCAGAAGGAAGGAGAGCCGTCGCCGAGATCTCCAGTTCACTCTGCCCCTGATGGTTCCTCTGGCACCCCACATCCGTATCGTGCAGGAAGACACTTCATACATCACCCTCCAGAGCGTGTACGAGGACCACTGCCGCCGTCACGGCATGTCCAAGGACGACCCTGTATTATTCACCATGGAGAAGCTGCGCGGCGTTCTCGACACCAAGAACTCGGTAAGTACTGTGGTAACAGAGCAGTTGACAGAGCCTAACGATGCGCCACAGAAGCACGCTGAGCAAACCGCGACCGCTCGGCTCGAGGTGTTCCACGCCATCCAGGAGAAATGGGTGCCGCAGAACCTGGCGCTGGAATACTTCCAGCGGGCTTTCCCCGACTTTACCGAGTTCTGGCTGTTCCGCAGACAGTTCTCGTACCAGCTGGCGTCGCTCACCTTCATGACGTATATCCTCTACATGCACAACCGGTACCCGCAGAAGATCAACATCGCCCGCGGATCCGGCAACATTTGGGGATCGGAGCTCATGGCGTACATGAGCGCCGCGAAACCCTTCTTCCATAACCCGGAGCCAGTGCCGTTCCGACTCACGCCCAACCTTCAGACCCTGATGGGGCCGTTGGCGACGGAAGGTATCTTTAGCTGCGCCCTCATGGCCGTCGCGCGATGCCTCACGGAGCCCGAGTACGAGCTTGAGCATGCCCTTACGCTCTTTGTGCGCGACGAGATGATCTTCTGGTTCACGAGCTCGCACAGGACCGTGCAGATGACGGAGAACCAGCTCCGCGAGTCGGTGCAGGTCAATAGCGATTCGGTCGTCAAGCGCGCCGTCAGCTTGGCACAGAGCCCCGTGGGCAACTTGCCGGCCAACCAGACGGTTATTGACCTGATTGCAAAGGCTGTAAACCCCATGAATCTGGCCCAGTGCGATGCGCTCTGGATGCCATACTTGTAAGGGGACAGGATAATGAGAGAGAGAGAGAGAGAGAGAGAGGGAGGGAGAATTGGGGGGGTGGATATGTGTCTAAACGGGTTTCCTGTTGTATGATTTCAGCAAGGCGTTTTAGGGCGTGAAAGAAAATGACGGACGGCTCAAGGCATCAGTCTGTTATCTGGAGGGGGAGGAAAGGAGGGGAAAATGTATGCCTACCATGACGGTTCCCCCCCTATTTGTACTTGTACCGCCGTCCAGCACCAGAGAGCTCTACACATAATTAGTGCTCCATAGCGAAGCAAGATGCAGAGTATCGATCGAGCTTTACGCTAATTAGAATTAGAGTGTTCATGTTTTCCAAGGCCTTTCTCGGTTTGCTGCGTTGGACTGTGATGACGACGGGCGGTGACCTCAAACCCAGGGTTTGGATGAACATGATGACATGATTTATCGACGCAGAGTTTCAGCGGTTTCCAGGGTCCAAACTCATCCAAAGTGTAATTCCCACAACCAGGGATTCGGTGACGGCGCTACCGCTCCCCCGGGGGCGCCGCCGCCGCGTCGCCGCCGCCACGCGCCAACGCCGTCTGGGACGGACGGCGCGTCCTGGTGGAGCTGGAACCGCTTTTCCAATCACTCGTTGACCGTCCGAACCGGCTTGCCACGTTCCAGACCCCTGTCCTCCCACCGCGCGGCCCAGTCGGCAACCGACTGCCGGGACCGACCTTATCAATGAGCTGTTCCTCTGGAGCTTCCTTATCGGGTCACTCAACCCAAGGTCGAGATGGATGCCGATTTGTAATCCCGGGAGCGAGAGCTGGGGGAGACTGGCTGGCCGGGGTGCAAGGGGAGGGCTCGACATGTCAATGGCTATATCCTACCACGTAATCTTTGCGGTATCTTTCCTCACACGCTAGCTAACCTTCTCGACTTGCTTATCTTTGGGTCCCCCTCCTTCGTGTTTGGATCTTGATCGCCGGCTCAGGGCTCAGTGAACCCTCTCCATTGTCTAAAGCCTTGCCCGCAAACCTCCCATCCAGAGCTCACTCGCTCACTCAACCAAACCGCCCTGTCGACGGCCGAGGCAGCACACCGCGAAGAGACCACATCGACGACACCGGCCACCATCCTTCTTTCCATCACCTCTGTCGAAATCGACCGTCGATATGTCCGCCGCCGAAATGGACCACTCGGCCAAGAGGCCGCCCCTCGACATGGAACACCATTTCTCTTCCGTCACCATGAGGCGCATCCCCAGCAAGATGAAGGAGTATTACAAGTACTTCCAGATCCCGGGCATCGGAAACCTGGCTGGCGGTATGTCTTTTCCCAGCCCATCTCTCCTTTCTACACTTTTTGCATTTTCATTTTAAACTGCCTTGTACCCTCTCCCTTCTTTTTTTTTCCCTTTTCCCTTTTTGATAGATACGGCGATTTTCTGGTGGTTGCACACCACTCACTTCCCGTCTATTCGGAGGCAACCCGGCGGTTGGTTCGTCCCTCCCCCGCAGGATATCGCGGGAGGATGCCGCCATCCATGCCGTAATACACGCCTTGCCTTGCGTGCTTCCCGCCCCAACGTTGCAATTGCGTATTGTATGCGTCGAATGACCCAATGGCATTCGCAATCCCGATCTCGGCAGTCCCGTCTTTTCCTCTCCTATTCTTTTTTGAGAGCACGACTCGCTGACTGCACGGCCCCCCTCCCTTGCTAGGCCTTCCGCATTCGAGCTTGTTCCCGTTCGACACCCTTGAAGCGCAGGCGGCGAAGCCCGAGCGCTGGGAGCCGTCGCCGATCCCCGGGGACGGTACCGCCGGCGCCGGCGCCGCGAAAAAGGACAAGGAGAAGGACGTCAAGGCGGCGCGGCACGTCACCGTCCCCGGGACGGACGCGGAACGCAACCCGCTCCAACGCATCGACCTGGCGACGGCGCTGCAGTACGGCACGGCCGAGGGGTACCCGCCGCTGCGGTCGTTCGTGAGGCAGTTCGCGCGGGAGCAACTGCACCCGGACGTGCCGTACCTGGGCGGGCCCGAGGTCATCCTCAGCTGCGGCTCGACCGACGGCTTCGCCAAGACGCTGGAGCTTCTGACCGATACGTGGGATCCGGCGCGGGACGCCGCGGCCGACAGGCCCGGCATGCTGTGCGAGGTCTTTGTGTACAGCCAGGTGCTGACGCAGGCGCTGCCGCGGGGCGTGCAGGTCGTCCCCGTCGAGATGGACGAGGGCGGCATGAGCGTCGGCGCGCTGGAGGACGTGCTGGCCGCGTGGGACGAGAGGAACGGCAAGAGGCCGTCCTTCATATACACTGTTACGTGAGTATTTTATTTAGAGTTTTTTTGTCTTGCATTGGGGTTCCCTCTTTTTATCTTCTCTCTTAGGGACTCTCAGAAATTCCTCGCTCCGGAGGAGGGGTACCCATTCTCATGTGAGACATTGGAGCATGGCTAATACGTGGCGGGGGAGGTAGCATGGGCCACAACCCGACTGGCGGCGTCCTCTCGGTCGAGCGCCGCAAGGAGATCTACGCGGTCGCCAGCAAGTACGACATTATCATCGTCGAGGACGACCCGTACTATTATCTGCAGTACCCGTCGGCCGCCGTGGAGGAGGCCAGGTCCCGGGGTGTGGAGGTCCCTCCGCCCTCCGCGCCTTATAAGCCCGCCAAGTCCTCGGGATATCCGTTCATCGACTCGTTGACCCCGTCGTTCCTGAGCGTCGACACCGACGGCAGAGTCATCCGTCTCGACACCTTTTCCAAGACCATCGCCCCGGGATGCAGGCTGGGCTGGATCACGGCGCAGCCCGCCATCATTGAGCGCCTGTTGAGGTATGTTCCGCCCTTCCAACGAAGCCTGGCAAGTGCGCGCGAGCATTGGGCCTGACACATTCCGCAGAATCACCGAGGTCACGACGCAGCAGCCCTCCGGCTTCGTGCAGTCCACCGTCGCCGAGCTGGTCATGGGCGAACAGCCCGCCGCGGCGCGGTCCGCCTTCGCCGCCCTCACCGCCCGCCAGAAGCAGACGTTCGAGGGCTGGCAGATGGACGGCTGGGTGCGCTGGCTCGAGGGCCTCCGTGGCGTGTACGAGCGGCGCATGAACCGCATGTGCACGATCCTCGACGAGGGCGCCTTTCAGCTGAAGCAGTCGACGCCTCGCAACGCCAAGGACGCCGACTGGGGCGTCGTCAGCAAGACGCGCATCTACGAGTTCGACTGGCCGCGCGGCGGCATGTTCGTCTGGCTCAGGCTCCGCCTCGAGACGCACCCGCTGTGGATGGCGACGGGCGGCAAGACGGTGCCGCTGCTCGACGGCGAGCGGCTGTCGACGGCGCTCATGTTCCTAGCGACCAAGAAGCCGTACCGCGTGCTCGTCAGCCCCGGCCTCATCTTCGCCGCGACGCCGGCGATCCGCGCCGAGCGGGGGTGGGCCTACTGGCGCCTGTGCTTCGCGGCCGAGACGGAGGAGAAGGTGGACCTCTGCTCGCAGAAGCTGGTCGAGGCCATCCAGAGGTTCTGGAGGATCAAGAAGGTCGAGGAGGTCGAGGAGCTTCTCGGCGACTTCCCCCCGCCCGACAAGGAGGACGAGGGATTCGGCAACCTGGGCACCTTTATGGGTTGCTAGGCGGACCGATGACCCCGGGCAGGAGGCGTAAGAGAGACGTGACTAATTGGATGGAGTTTTTTATACACGAGTTTATATCATACATCGCCCTCAACGAGACACAAGACAGGCAGGCAAGACACAGAGCACACAGGTCACATCGAACGCCATGAGAGGTTTGGAGAGGGAGAAAAAAAAAAACTTTTTGTAGCTACCTTTCAGTCACTACAGAAATGAGAGTGTACAAAAAAAAGATGCAAGGAAATTCATCATCACGTGGAATCAAGTCGTCACGGTCCAGGGGCCAGACAGACCCTTGTCTTTTTTTTGAACACGCCAGCTGTCTTTTGTTGTTCAAGGGAATCATTTGTCCATTGATGAATTGAGGTCAACGTTTCCTAGTTGTCCATTACGCCTCAAAGCACAAACCATGCTAAAATGTAGCCCCGTCCTTTTTCAGAACCGTCCGTTCCACCACCGTCGTCAGACACCCGTCAGAGAAATTTGCTTATTTCTTCTGGGCAGCCGCCTTGGAGAATACCGAGGCGTAGGGGTTCAGGCGGAGCATGACCTGCTTGTTCTTGAGGGGGTTCTTCTTCTGGACCGCGGAGCGACGGGTCAGAGCGTAGCCCTTGGGCTCGTTCAGGGCGGACTGGGTTTCCGAGCTGTTGATCAGACGGGTCAGGTCGCTCTGGGAGACGATGTTGGAGGGCAGCAGGAAGTCCTTCTTGAGGGCGGAGGGCTGGGTGGTGGTGCCGTAGATGGTGTCCAGGGACTTGAAGGCGGCAGAGGTCCAGACGACGAAGCGGCCAAGGTGGCCACCGGGAGCGAGCTGGAGGAGGTTGAGGGAGGTGACGGGGGAGGTCTCGACACCGGGGACGTTGCGGAAGGCGGTGACGAGCTCCTTGCCGTCAACCTCGGGGTCGTAGATGACCAAGGGGCCGCGGCGCTGGCGGAAGCGGCGGCCACGGAGCTTGCCCTTACCGGCGCGGAGCTTCTTGGACTTCTTGACCTTCTCGACGTCATCGGCAGCGCCGACGGTCTTCAGGAGAGAGACGGCAGCGGCGGTGCGAGCGACGGCGGCGTTCTCGAAGAGAGCCGAGTCGACGACGAGGGGGACCTCGGGGACGTTGGAGATCTGGTGACCGCGGGCCTGGAGGAGAGGGGCAACGCCGGAGGCGGCGATGGCAGAGACAGTAGCGTAGCGCCTGCGGGGTGACATCTTGTTAGAAACGGCATTCCTAGGCGGCTTTTTTTTTCTTGTCTTATGCCACCCCACCGCGGTGGGGGTTTAGGAAGAAAAGAAGGGAGGGAGATACTCACTTCTGGCCCTGGTTGACCTTGACGTGCCACTTGCGCCACGTCTTGGTAGGGGCGAACATGCGACCGGAACGGCACATGTTACCGAAGGCCGATGATATTTTCCGTCCGCAGGGCCGAAGCGGGTTGGGTGGTGGCAGTGGTAGGAGAGCAGGAGCCCGTAGCGGTAGCTCATTTGTTCCCCGTCGCAGCCGCAGAGTGGTGTTGTCGTCCTCCAGCAGTCGCAGACACGATTCGATGGGGAAGGAATCCCGCTCGTTCCCTCGGCATGGTCTCTTCCAGCAGTCGTTCTCCTTCTTTTTCATGTGTCGACATGCCCGTCCAAGACTTCTGCCAGAGGTCCCCTCGCGTTCCTTTACCCCATTCCGAATCGGTCCCCGCTCCTGCTGGAAAACTTCTCTTCGCACCCTTCGGTGAGTTGACGACTAACCAGTTCCCCAAGACTCGGCAGAGGTCTGGTGACCGGCCTTCTCGCTGACGGAGTAGGGCTGGCGCTTGTTCTTGGCCATGCCCTTGTGAACCTCCTGGACGATATCGGGGCGGATAGGGCTCAGGAAGACAGCCGGCAGGGTGTGGGTGTTGCCGGAGGACTTGCCATCCTTGCCGATGATGGTGACGGTAGGTCTCGAAGCCATTGTGCTGATCGTGCTTGACCCTGAGGACGGACGGGTCAGTTGACGGCGGGAGAAAAAAGGGTTGGACGGGAGAAGGAAAGGGAAAAGAAGGGAGAAAATTTTGGCGGTCGAGACGCTTTGCTGGAGATGGAGAAAATTTCGACAAGGGACGATAGTGGAATTGGGAGCCTTACCTGGGTCAACGGTGGGCTTCAGTGCTGCTGGGTTAGTGACGGGGTTGAAGTTGAGCACTTTCTGGCTTCGCGATACAATTTCACCTGTGATTTTTTTTCTGAGTTGCTCGCCGATTTGGTGGGCGGAGACCCTAAAAGCTACGTACCGACTTAGCGAAGTAGCCCGGGCCGGGTCACGTGACACGAAACTGCTCACAGTGCTGGCAAAAGTCTGCTGGACAGTGCGTCGGTTCCACCTCGATTGGCTGCTCCACAGGTTAATGGTTGGGACACTGCATTCGCTAGGTAGTGCAGTGTACGCTGCTAACCCTTGAATCTCTTCATCTATTCAACTGTAGGAATGGTAAATGTGTTTCAGAATTCTGTTTTCTTCGTAGGTGACATTGCGCTCTGCAAGATGGTCAGGTCTCCGATAGTACCCAGAACTGGAAGACAGGCCCGGGTTATAAGCGCCTCTCACCGTCGGGTGCCTGGAATTCGTGCCAACGCAACAGATGCTGGCTGGCTGTCATCTTATTTCACTATTCATACCACCACCAGCTCCTTCATTCACCTCAGTCAAGTATAGGAAAGAAGCGTTGAGCAAGACAGGCACAAAACCCTAGTTGTCCAATGTCCATTCACCACGGCTTTCAAAAGATTAGATTGCCAAATCTGGCAAAAGGGATGGGCCCTAACCAGGGATCGAACCTGGGACCTCTCCCAGATTGAGAAGTCGAAGACAACCCTAAGGGAGAATCATACCGCTAGACCATCAGGGCTGAGAAGCGACTCGCTATTTGTTGCAAAGATGTTGAATCTGACAGACTATGACCCTTTCACTAGTTCATTGATTCAATTCCCTGGTCTTGTCATCGCTCGCTGTTGAGGAAACTCAGCGGTGCAGCTTGGAACCTGTTTTTGCTTAGACTAACTCTTGGTTAAGGCTCTGCAAGAATACCTTTTTGTTTTATTGACTTACGCCACCATGCCAGTCGGGCCATGTGTTGTCAACGCAGGTGAGCGGCGTTTCAGCTTCCAGTGAGCAAATTGAAACCGCCGAAGCTATCAACGCTATCAGAGGCTAAGATCCCTGTCAACACATCCTAGAGATAAGGCGAAGCTGTGCAACTAGTGTCGCAATTGACCTTCTCAAAGTCGGCATCCGAGCCTGCTTATACCCAAACACATGGAAGCTCTCGGCACAGGGGGGGCAAGGGCGCAAGGCTAGCGGAACTTGTGCTGTTTTCGAGCCACACTTGTTCGAGCAACATTTCACAAGCTGCATAGTTGCGATCCTCCCCGCTCCAAGTCGAGCTTCAAGTCTTCCGATGCCGGACCTCCTCCACACCGACGAGACCACGCCGTTTCTCCAGCAGCCGCCGGTGTCCCGCGGCGGTGACGGCGACGACGACGGCGACGACGACGGCGACCCCGCGGCCGCCCGGAAACTCACGCTCTTCAACGGCCTCGCCATCGTCATCAGCCTCCAGATCGGTTCCGGGATCTTCAGCGTCCCCTCGCAGATCAGCCAGTTCGTCACGGCTCCGGGGTACGGCCTGCTGGCATGGCTTTTCGGCGGCCTGCTCGTCTGGACGGGTGCGGCGTCTTTCATCGAGCTCGGGCTCCGGATCCCCGTCAACGGCGGCATCCAGGAGTACCTGCGTGCCTGTTATGGCGAGTTCGCCGGGTTCCTGTTCACGTGGGTGTGGTGCATCATCATCAAGCCCGCGGCCAACTCCATGATCGCGACCATCTTCGCCGACTACCTCACCGAGGCCTTCGTCGCGGATCAGGGGACGCTGCCGTTGTGGGTTCCAAAGCTGGTGGCGGCGGGTTGCATCGTGGTCATGACGCTCGTCAACTGCCTGGGCGCAACCGCTGGCGCTGAGGCGGCCAAACTGTTTCTTTTCCTCAAGACGACGGCCCTGGCTACTATTATCGTACTCGGCTGTGGTGTCTGGGCCTTTGGCCATGGAGACGGAGTTCCGTCATCCGAGTATGGTTGGTTCGGACAGGCTCCCGAGCAGCATGAGGTTGGTCTCTGGGAGTGGCTTGGAGACTTTGGGACGGCGACATTCGGGGCACTGTGGTGCTACGCCGGTTGGGAAATGGTTAGTTACTTTTGCATCCCCTCCATTCACACATGGCCGAGTACTGAGTATCATGCAGATTGGCTTTGTGTTGGGAGACATGAAGAATCCTAAAAAGGATCTGCCAATCGTGGTAAACGGCTCTATGGCTGTGGTGATTATCGGCTTCCTGCTGATGAACGCTGCTCTGTACGTCTGTTTGCCCATGAGTGTCATGCGGACAAGCAGCACTGTCGCAGTGGTAAGCTTGACATCCCCCCCGAACCAGCCAAAGCTATGCTAGACGTTGACATGAAATCCTTAGGACTTTGCCAACAGGATTCTCGGCAACTGGGCTGGACTACTCTTCTGCCTGGTAGTGTCTGTTTCGGCGATGGGTGCCTTGAACTCGAACATTTTCGCGACCGCCAAACTCGTCGTAGTCGCAAGTCAGAGGGGGTACCTCCCTGCTATTCTGGCGAACCTGCACTGCAGTCAAGAAAAGGATGAGGCCGGCTGTGCTGACGAGTATATGTCTTCTCTGCCGAGGTTGGTCAAAGGGCCGATCATAGGTTTTCTGTCTTGGACACAAGACCGACGTTGGCGGAGAAACGTGCCCGTGTAAGTGTGTCATAACGCAGGCGGTATGGCTGCTATACTGATGGAAATGCCAGGCTCCCTCTGCTTTTGAATTGCGCATTATCGGTTGTCTATGTGGTTGTTGGAAGCTTCAATGGGCTTGTCACATTCATTGGTGAGGCGGCGCACGTCGGAATGAAACCGCCAAATCGCAGACTGACATCTTGTAGGCTTGGCAGCATACACAATCTTCTTTTCTTCGACTGCTGGACTCATTGTTCTCCGCCAGAGAGATAGTCGTACACCAACGGCAAAGGCTGCCGAGTACAGCACTTGGCTCATAAACCCCATCATCTTCAGCGCGATTAGTGGACTGCTGGTAGTCAGAGGAGTCATCTCGGAACCTTTGCAGGGAGGGGCTATTTTCTTGGTCGCCGTTTTCGGAGCAGTCTTCTTCTCGCTCAAGTTCGGGCTACGTGGCTTCACCCACACAGAATGCAGCTGAGTTTTGCTCGGCATCCCGGCCGTTCCGTTGTGGTTGTGCAGCATCTGCAACCTGCCTCCGCCGAGAATCCCATCCGCACCTGATCCGGCCGCTCCCGGGCTTAGATTCTTGCTCGGCCGCACACCAACTGAATTAGCCCCAGGTCTCTTCAGGTCGGAAAGGTAATGCAGACCTGGCAAAAAAAAAAAAAAAAAGGACTCGGAGATATGCCTACAGGGACATCGTACATATCGCCATGATGTCAGGAGGTTGGTTCGGCTCCTCGTAGCCGACTCAACACATTATTCGTGTCAGCGGCAAGCCGACAGGCGTTTGGCAAGCCAAGAGCAGGGGAGGTCTGTGAAACCTAGGGCGAAGACATCGTCCGTGTTGGGCTCTAGTGACTCTTTGTTCCCGGAGAGACAGGATGGGTCACGAGAAGAACTTGATGCCAAAGATAGGCTTGCAGGCATTAAGAAAAAAAGCTGCATGCTGCATGGTGCATGAGGAGCTTGGATGGTCTCAATCAGGGGCCACAGCACTTAGCTTCGGCGTAGTTGATTAGATCGAAAAATGGTTAGCAACGTTAAATACGTTGAACGTCGAGCTTTCTGTCACATTGAACGGGGCCGTGAACGGGGCCGTGAGCGGTAGTGGCGTGAGGGATGCTGCAACCTATTTCCACCGCTCTTCCTGATTGCAGATCATCGGGGGCAGAAGGTGTCGATGGCAGTCCGAATGACGAGCAGGCGTAGCGTAGCTGCAGCTCTAACACGTCGGGGAGGGGACTTTGGAAGGTCTATAAGCGCACTTGAGCTATCCACCATCCGCGGCAGCTAGCCGTCTGCATGACCCGATTGTGGATGGAGGGGTAAGGAGAGGAGAGGAGAGGAGAGGAGAGGAGAGGAGAGGAGAAGAGAGGAGAGGAGAAGAGAGGAGAGGAGAAGAGAGGAGAAGAGAAGACAGGCGAGTATCGAAGCCTAAAGGTGGGTGAGGGCGAGTTAGACGGCGTTCTGACACGGCCATAGTATCCTCCGGCAAACTTGGCAACGGGATACGGGATGCCGCATGTATGTTCTCATGGATCGGTTCTAGAGATGCAAGATAAGAAACGGGGGTGTTTCGGCTCCAGCTCTCTCGTGGAAACACTCGAGAAGATCCGATCCGTCTCAACAGCAGAGATGAGGCGAGAGGGTCCACGCCGTCCCAACCAACGGCAGTACTTAAACCGAACTTTGTCACGCTGTCAGACAAGTCGGCCTCGGCCTGCGAATACGGCGTAGTAATCAGAAACTTGCCGCTGTGCTGGGCATGGGATCCAACGTCTACTAAGCCCTCTCCTCCCTTGCCTCCCCTATGGTGTGACTAGTTGGCCGTTAAGCAGCAGCGTGCGGCCACGCCGCGTGGCGCATGCTCCTGTCGCCCTTAGCAAAACCCGCATGCATGCAATCCGTGCAATACACCGTCGCAACCTCGCCTTGGAGGAAAGTGTTGGTGACAGCGAAGCCCTAATGGGCGGGTCATTTGGCCAACACGAGCAATAGTTGAGGATACAGGAAGTTCGTTTCCATCTGTGCAGAGGGTAAAGGTCAGGCCCCGTGCAAGGCAGGCCGTGCAACGTTGGGTAAAGAAAGTCGGAAATCGGGCAGGCCTGTCGTGGTACCGGGCTTTCAGCTCTGGGGTGGCAGACAGGCACCCTGTGAAATGTCGAAGGCTGAATCGACAGCGTCAGTTGCCCTAAACAGGTTCCCAGCATATGCAGTGTCCAAGCCGGAGGTTAAGAACCGGCTGCAAAGTGGATACAGCTCGATGCACTTTGGCCTTGGGCCGAATGCACGCTTGAACGTTAGGCTTGGACTTCTGAGGCGTCTGAGGGGCCCCCCCATCTGCAAGATGGACCGTAGGCATGGCTATGTTGCCATCATCCTGCAGGTTGGAGGGGGCGAGAGAGAAAAGCGAGGACCAAAGAAAGTGTGGGAATGGTGCCTCTCGAGTCGGCGTGTTGCCACCACCTACCTACCATTCCAAAGAATTAAGTAATGATGTGTGGTGTATTCGCGTACAAATACACCATAGTGTACACACACTCGTTGGGCCAACAACAAAATGAACAGAGTGCATTCGGGTACCTAGCTGCGTTCCTTGTTCCAATATCGCGCGTGGTTCGGTACGGATGTGATGGACGTACGTCGGATTTCCAAGGTAAGGCCCTGCCGCCAGCTGCCGACCTAGGCGCCTGACGACGCAGGGAATATGTGAGGCCGGCGAGCCAAAGTTCGGTCCTGCATCAGAGCGGCAGGTTTGTTGTGAGGGGTGACCCTTTCCTGCTCTTGCACCTTGAATTTAAAGATCAAAGAGTTGCGTCTCGGGGGACGGTATCACCTCGGTGACCGCACTGGCTAGTCAAGGTGAATGTGTGTTGTGCGTGTGTGTATCCGTATGTGTGGGTGTGTGTGTGGGTGTGTGTTGTTGTTGTTGTTGTTGTTGTTGATGCACTAGGAACGGCGGAGAGCACCAAACATGGAATCGGCAATCGACAATCGAACAACGCCCGGGGCACCAAGAGCACTGCGCCGGGGGAGAGTGGGATGGATGGGTGTGGAAAGATGGAAATATATGGCGGGCGTTTGGGTTGGGTGGGGAGGGAGGGTATTTCCCAATGCAGATACAAATTAGCCCAGTCTGCACCTGCACCCGCACCCACCCCGTCATCATGGAGGGGCACTACCACTACCATACATACCCACTGTTCAAATAAGGACTTACGCCTGCGCCGCATCTTCGACGCTTCCCAGATCCCACTTTCCTACTCCCCCGCCTGACCACCAAAACAAAACGCCCTCTTCCAATCCTTAATAGCCTGTCTGACCAGTGGCTGACTGTTTGGGGCTCTGGGCCGGTTAAGACCTTCCGTCCTTACCTTTCTCTCTCTCCAACTTTACTTTACCTTGGCCATATACTACCCCCCCGCCTGGCTAGTCGGAACCACGCCCACCTACTCATAATTGAACCAAGTCCGCCATCACCAACGCAACACCACTCTTCAGTCTGGCCCATTGGCAATAAGCATTGAAAATACCGGGCAAGATCATCATACGAGACTGCGGCAGCTACCTGGGAACCGGGGTCTTTCGCATCCCTCCTCGCCGACTTCCGAGACATGATGCCTTCGAAGTCTCGACATCTTGCTTGATCTTATGTGACCTTTGACTTTAAAACATCCGAACATGAACGAATCACGCAATATTGAAAATCTCCTCCAGACTGGTTTCTTCACCACCTCTAGAGCCAAGACACCCAAGACGTATGCATATCCGAACCCGTCTTCCCTGCGATGCCTCTTTCACCAATGTCTTACACAAGTGACAGATCTAGCACCGAAGCTCCGGCTGTTCCTCCACACATTTCAAACGCCTCCAACATTCTGCGGCCAGTCTCCAACCCGGATGCGTTCATCCTCCAGCCTTACAGTCCACCGGTGAGAATCACTCGCCGCAGACACTTTCCGCCGCCGCCGAGTGTCGAAGATGAGTCCGAAGCGCTTCTCAAGGAGCACGGCAGCGTCGTGTCAGCATCCTCTGATGACGTGCCTCCGTCGCGAGGCGATGCCGACCAGTACCCCATTATCATGGAGGTCCATGAACACAATCCCGAACGCCGATTTGTTCTGATCCCGAAATCCGCGAGTGGAACAGAAGATGAGGATTCTGCCGACGATGCAAAACGGTCCTCCAACGGCTCTCGCACGCCCAAGTATCCACCACCGAACGACGATTATGAAGCGAACACGGGAAGGAAATACCGTGCGCCTCCGACAACAGATCGAGATGGTGTCAAACAGCCGGATCTCATGAGGAAGAAGAGCAGGCAGGACCTCCCCCGCATCGAGACCGACGTCGGAAAAGAGGATTCCCGTTCCCAAAAACACGAACGAACCAAGTCGGCGACGCGCGTCGAGCAGCAGTCATCCGACTACTTCTTGTCACACAACGACAGGCGACAATCAGGCGAAACCCTACTATCCCCGCAAGTGATCAAGCATGCCACGGGTGGCCGCGAGAAGGCGTATTATGATTACTCCCAAAACGGTCGCAACGGCGCACCGCGACCTCGGAGAAGTCAGTCCAATATGGGAGATAGACGGTTTGACGATAATTATGACCGACAAACCTCATCCAACCCACCGCCGGCCCGGCGCTCGAACACCAGCGTCGACTCTCCGCCCAAGGAGCCGAGGCACTTATCCGGCGACAGGATTGGCGAGTCTTCTCGTCATCAACGCGAACGAATGGTCCCGCGTGGCGAACGGCCGCAAAAGAAGGACCCGTCTCCGCCTTATGACCGCTCGGATCGTGATCATGAGAGTGGCTCGAAGCGAACACCGACTTATAAGCGCGACTCTCCGCGACGAAGAGATGATAGTGGCTCTAGCAGCAGCGACTATGCGCAAACGACGCCTCGGGCGGCCAATATTCGGCGGAGAAAGTCGATTGTCGATCAAGAAGATAAGGACATCCTGTTGAGCCCTGAGCAACTTAGACCGTCCAGGTCTGGTAGGTCTAGATCACGTCCTCCGCCATCAGAAGCAGTCATGCCGTCTCCTCGAGGATCCACCATGTCATTCGTGGACGATATCCCGCCTCCACCCCCGCCTCGCTCTTCGCAAACATTCCCAGTGACAAGGGAGCCGAGGGACAGTGGAGATGTCAGAGACAAGACCGTTCCGTATCCTGAGGACGACTTGTTGCTACCCACGACAAGCCGTCTCAGCCTGCGCGATCCAGAGCCGCCCGTGCCGCGAGCGCGCTCCCGGTCTCGTGCATCCACCTTCAACAACCCAGTGATAATTCCGGCCGTCATGCCAGCCATGCCGGCTCCTGCCGGGCCACGGAGCCCCGCTGAAAAGAGGAGGTCGCCCGAGAGACGGCCCAACTTCGCACAGTCTGCTCTGACAGCTCCCCCGACAGAGGCATGGCCACCAGCCAAGTTTGACCCGGCAAAGAGCAGCACAGCGGTCGTGGATGGACCGAAAGGTAGCTACCGGCGGTACTCTCATGACACAGACCGAGGTGGCGTGCCTGATTTCCCCGACTGCCCCCGCAAGAAAGGCGTCATTGGCAAAGCGGATTGGCTCAGTCTGCCACGATGCGACAACTTCAACATCTGCCCCGACTGCTACAACGGGGTGTTCCTCAACACCGAGTTCCGCAACGACTTCATGCCCATGCTTTTCCGTCCAATGGACAAGCCAGTTGCTTGCGATTTCGGGGCATGTGGGTGGTATCACATTGCGTGGCTCCTGACGTTGAAGAACCGCCTCACGGACTTGCGTCTGTTTTACCAGGTCGCCAATGTCACCAGCAAGGTTACCGGTGGCGTTCTACCATGCCCAGGAGATCGTCGGATTACCCGCGTCTGGTACTCGATCAAGAACCCGTTTACGCAGACGACGATGCCGGATTTTACCGTCTGCTACGAGTGCGCCAAAACCATCGAAGGACTTCTGCCCAACCTGACTGGACTGTTTGTCACTCTCCATCCGGCGGCACAGCCCACGAGGAGTGCCTGTGCGATGCATTTCAACCCCGATCGGAAGCGCTTCGTGATGTATTTCGATGCGCTAGAAACAACGTCGGATCTCGCACTCGCAACCACCCAATCGCCCAACATTGGCAAGCTTGTGACGGACATTGAGAGCCTCTCGGCGTTTGCCGAGTGCTCCAAGGACAATCCGGTTTTCGATCAAAGCTGGCATGTCATGCAATTCCTTCCCCAGTTCACCGTCTGCGGCGACTGCTTCGACGAAGTGGTCGAGCCCCAGCTGAAGGATGGCAACGTCATTGCGCGGAACTTTTACGTGAAACCCCAACGCCTCGAAGAGGCATCGTGTCAACTGTATTCTACCCGAATGAGGACTGTTTTTGACAAGGCTTGCCGCCGTAATGATCCCAAGTACCTCGAAAGCAAGGTACTCGAGCGGCAAAAGATATTTGTGGAGATGTACAAGAGGATGGCCAAGCTGGAGCAGGAAAGGTCTCTCTGGGCAAGGGAAGAGAGCAAGAAGCTGCTTCAGGAATGGGAAAAATGGGAATGATGACGCGTACGAATGAATGAAATGACAAACGGACGAGTACGGCATCGTCTTATACCACGGCCTGGATCGCCGATAGTGCCTTTAGCGATACATAGAGAGAGTAATCGTCTGCACGAAGTTGAAACGAGTTGTTGCGAGCGCTCAAGGTTTACTGTGATATGATGCCGGCGTGACATGTTTCGAAATGGTTTTTCGTGTTTATTTGCTTGAATATCCAAAGGTCAAATTCGATCATGCTCAAGGTTTGGCCAGAAATGGCGACAACGGGTACTGTAGATGTGGGATATGGAGACGAGAGAAGTATGCCAATAGGTAGGTCTCCATCCGAAGGCTACAGCCATTCCAGAGACGTATATCGCCATAGAAAAAGCAATCGGTGGACTAGTTACCTAGGTACGCAGTGGCCATTAGTATAACTACCTAGAAAGCGTTCAATGTGAGAAGCAGCATATGCAGTAGTTTCCTGGTTCGAAAGTCGAAGAAGGTTGATATGACGTGTCCCGAGGCGTCTGCTGTTTCGTTGCCCAAGTCGGTCTAAGTGATCAACGCCGTTTGGCCACTCTCGTCGAGTAACGGTCGAGGCAATCAATCCACTTTGAATAGACGGGTTGGAAGCTTCCGAGCACAACTTTGCGGCAACGGACTCCGGTGTTGGCACTTCGGGTCCGCGTGAGCGAGACAACGGCCTCCAACAGACCTCGAAACGAAATGTTTGCCGATGGACGACGGACCGCTACGTCGCTGCGTCATATTGCGATACCGGGTCGACGGTTCTGCGGTGACTTCAGTCCGTGCCCTGTGTTGGTTGCGTTGTCCGCAGGCAACAACAACCGCATCGAGACGGCTGATCTTGTGGACAAACCACACAACTCGAGGGTTCGGTCCTCGCGGCGGGGGATGTGAAGAATCAGGCCGCCAAGCAAACGGCGTAGAGGCGACAGCAGATCAGTGCGTCGTAGATCCGCGGCATGGCAATTTGTCGCGACTCTGGGTTCCACGGTTGTAGCGTGCCGAGTAGGCTCTTGATTAATTCCGTTCGCGGTCGATCAGTGTCAAGTTTGCGCGGGGGGGGAGGGAGGCCAAGGGATATTATTTGATATTCCCCCAGCTTTTGAGGACCTCAACTTGTACCGGACGGCAACTATGAGTTGCAGACGTCGATCAGAAAAGCGTGGCTGTGCGTACGTGGTTCGAAAGACACACACAACCGCGAGGACCATCCCAACACATGGCGAAGCCGAAAATAGCTATGCAACCGAAAGTTCCACAGAACGCACAGACTCGACTGTCTTTATCCAGATCTTAGTAGCCGTAATGCCGTGCCTTCCGTGCCATGCCTTTCTTTTGCATGCATTGTCGTCGACTCCCACTTCCACAGCAGCAGGCCCATTGAATTCTGCACTGCTAATGCATCGAGTGTGGTTTAATGTTACTTCCTCACACGGAGAGAATGGCCTGCACCTGTTCAAAGGCCGGCTCATGGCCCGCAGTTTTTTCAGTTTTTCGGAGTTTTTTTTAGAGTTTTTTTCCCCCCCCCGCTCTAGAAAGGGAGCTGGTTGCTTCTCAGTATCTCCAACACGCATTCCGTGTCGCGCCTGATGCCCGGATGGCTCTCGGAGGAACAAATACTCTCTCAGCACTCTGCCTTACGTCCTGCCCGTCCGAGAGGTACTGATCTTCATTGGCACATTTTGAGTTGGCCCACGAGTCTAAATGCTTAGTCGTCTCTCTTCCCTTCCGGTTACACTTTTGTAGTCGAAAAGGGGGCCTGCGGCTCATCATGAGACGGATAGACTGCCAAGTTCGAACCGCAACTGTTTCATCCCTTCACGGGTCCCGAACGCACAGCCTCGCTTGCCTCGTCCTCCCCTCCCTCCCCAACCCACCTTCGACACGGGACCCAATTCTTTTTGACCTCAGTTGGTCCCTGTCGGAGAGGAAAGAGGGAGGTGGTAAGGGTATGGGTTCGCGCCTATGTGACAAGACTGCTGGGGGCGCCCAGATTTGGAAACGTGCAATACGGGGGGGTCGACCCGGCAGAAGCCAGCAAGTGTCTGTCTCGAGGATCGACGAAGTCGCTTGCTTGCTTGCTTTCTTTCACACTTTCTCTCGTCGCTCCCCACGTCACGGCGATCCTCTCTTCTTCCTCTTACACCTTTTGTGCGCTTCGCCTAGGCTTTGTTGGTTTCCTCCGAAGCATTTCTTTCTTTTCGTAAACGCAAGGTCGTTACGAAGACTTGTTTACAAGTCTATTCCGCTCTTTTCACTCCTGGTCGAGTTTTAACCAGGAGATTGCCGTTTGGGGGTTTCACATCTATCGTCGCTTTTTTTTTGTTCTTCTTTTTCCCTTTTTTTTTCCACGTCCAGGCGACAAATTTTTTTTTTCGGTTACGATTTCTTGGCGATGATATTCGGTTTGATATACTTCGCCATTCTATAGCCAAATCACATCTACACCAAACCGAAAGTGCCAAGGGCCGAGGCATAGAACAACGGCATTCACAACGGCATTCACAACGACGCCTTGGTTCAAGTCGCCCCTTTTGGGCATTTACGTTTCGGTAACAGAAGTTCCACAAGTAACATACAACCATGCGGGGTTTGTTGAAGCTTGCCGGCGCGGCATGCGTGCTGGGCCATGTGGCAGATGCTGCCATCAATATCAACTTCGACCAAGACCAGTCCATTAAGGATGGAGCGAGCACAATTGCATTTGGCCTGTTGAAGTACTACACGGGGAACAACACCGGCGATGTCCCGGGAAACCTACCTGACCCCTATTTCTGTATGTTGCCAGCTTTTCCTTTCCTTCCTTCTCACGTAGGCTGACATGATTGCAGGGTGGGAAGCCGGAGCGATGTTTGGCACAATGGTGGACTACTGGCGCTTGACAGGGGACTCGACATACAACGACGTTACGACGCAGGCGATGCTTCACCAGGCCGGCGACGATGCCGACTTCATGCCGAGGAACCAGACGAGGACGGAGGGAAACGACGACCAGGGGTTCTGGGCGATGGCGGCCATGAGTGCAGCAGAGAACAACTTCCCGAACCCACCAAAAGACCAGCCGCAATGGTTGGCACTCGCCCAGGCCGTCTTTAACGAGTACGTCAGCCGCTGGGACCCGGAAACGTGCGGGGGCGGCCTGCGGTGGCAGATCTTCACCTTCAACAACGGCTTCAACTACAAAAACTCCATCTCGAACGGCTGCTTCTTCAACATCGCGGCTCGGCTGGCGCGGTTTACGGGCAACCAGACGTACGCGGACTGGGCGGAGAAGGTTTGGGACTGGGAAACTACCGTCGGCCTGATCACGCCGGACTTCAAGATCTACGACGGCGCCACGATCGACGACGCCAAGACTTGCACGAAGATGGACACGATCCAGTGGTCGTACAACGCTGGCATCTTCATGCACGGCTCCGCGGCCATGTACAACCTGACGAACGACCAGAAGTGGCTCACCCGCACCGATGGCATCCTCACCGAGGCGACGGGGCTCTTCTTCAACAACAGCGCCATGTCGGAGCACGCCTGCGAGCCCTTCCGGCTGTGCGACAACGACCAGCAGAGCTTCAAGGGCTACCTAACGCGGTGGATGGCCGGGACGGCGCAGCTGGTGCCCAGCATGTTCGACCGCATCATGGGCCTCCTGCGGCCCAGCGCCGAGGCCGCCGTCGCGGCGTGCAATGGATCCCCCGCGACCGGGTACAAGGGGCCCGCCGGCACGGCATGCGGCTTCCAGTGGGCGGAGAAGGGCAAGTTCGACGGCCTGGTCGGCGTCGGCGCACAGATGAATGCTCTCAGCGCCTCCATGTACATGCTCGTCAAGAAGGCCGACACCAAGACGGCGCCGGTGACGGCCGACACGGGAGGCACGTCCGTCGGCAATGCCAACGCCGGCATGAGCACGCAGCCCAAGATCCCCACGCTAGCTCCGATCGAAACCAAGGACAGGGTAGCCGCCGCCTTCGCCACGACAGCCGTCACCTTGAGCATCGTGGCAGGGTGCGTCTTCCTCATAAAGTGATTCTGAGAAAGGCAGGCGGACTTTTTTGCATGTTTCTTGCACGACGACTTGGGCGATCAGGGTTTACGATAACAATTTTAATCTGCTTATGATAAGCATTGGAAACGGCGTGGCGTTTTTGGGGGAGGGACAAAGGCCAGCTTTGAGAGCGGTCTGTTCTTGATGCATGGAATTGGGCCTAGCCTCCCTCCGATCCGGACGAGGAGACCGGGCTCGTGAGATATACCACACACATCAATTTATTCAATATATATGAGCACATTTCCCCATTTGGGATTGGACCAACTTTGTTTGCCATGGTGCTTCCTCGCCTGTGCTCCCCTGTTGTTAACACGGCTGTGAAGGAGCCACGATGATGTGAACATTCTTGTTGTTCTGAGACTCGGAATATTTGGGGGGTGTTTTTTGCAAGCGGCGTGCGCTTCCACCATCTTGGGAATTCAAAATCGACTTGGCCCCGTTGCGGCAACAGTTGCTCTCGCAGACGCCGGAATGCTCTCACTCTTACTGTCACTCTCATTTTCTCTATCGTGTGGGAGCTTAAAGATGTCCCCCTACTCGCACAGTGCTCTAACCCCCCCCCCCCCGGGGCGCTTGGGCTTTCCGAATGAGGTGACGAGCTCCCTACCTACCTACGGCCCCGCACCACCCCGCGTCACGGAGCTATACACACACACAGGTTACCTACCACAAACTGCACCACTCGCACATGAGCTGCGCGGGACGTCGTCATGGTTATCCGATTGCTCGGTTCTCCAGGCCCGACTTACATGGGGTCGGGTTCTTTTCCGTGTGAGATGACCGCGAGCTCCTCGCGGGGTTCACTTCTACCATCCTCCCCCTCAGTTCCTCCTTAGATTCGCCTTTTCGAGGGCCATCCGAGCTGTCATCTTTTTCATCTACATATACCCCGTCGCAGTCGTTCTTTTCTAGAAGCTTGAGAACGTGTCTCATCTGACATCATCAAATCATCCCACCGCCCCCCCCCCCCCACACGCTCTGTCTCACACATCCACGCACCCGACGGATCTCGGGAGCTTCACCACCCAGCATGTCAGCCAAACACTTCATCAACGACCCCACCAAGCTGGTCAACTCGGCCCTGCACAGCCTGACCCTGACGAATCCGAGCCTCGCCCTCGACATGCCCAACAAGATCATCTACCGCCGGCCGTCGCCCGATGTCGCGCCCCAGGTCTCCGTGGTCTCGGGCGGCGGCTCGGGCCACGAGCCTTCCTTCTCGGCCATGGTCGGCCGGGGCCTGCTCTCGGCCGCCGTCGCCGGCACCATCTTCGCCAGCCCCAGCGCCGAGCAGGTGCGCACCGCCATCGCCTCGCGCGTGGACACCACCCGTGGCGTCCTCGTCACCGTCATGAACTACACGGGCGACGTGCTCAACTTCGGCATGGCCGTCGAGAAGGCCCGCGCCGCCGGCCTCGACGTCGAGATGGTCGTCGTCAAAAGCGTGCCCGACTGGAAGCCGTATCCACCCCCTGTGACAGTATGGCGGATAGGACTCGATTCAGAAAACAGAAGTGTCCTCCCTCTTGCTCACGGCGGCTTATTGGGCATCCAGACCTTGTCGATACCTGAGGTCAGTGGGTTGCTTTTTCGAAGTATATCACATTACGGTCCGTTGTGCGTTGTCCAACTCCCCAAGGGACTGATCGGTTAGGGGTTGTACACGGCGATCACAGCTTTCGGCCATTTGCGGGGTCACTAAACCCTGATCGCTTGTTCGCGAACTTGTACACGCGT